>NC_088922.1:32925000-33225000 GCF_038396675.1 Hydra vulgaris
TTTTACTCAATGATGACCAAACATCACAAGTAATTGTAATGAAATGACATCCCTTCAATTCTAGCATTAAAATTGATCTTAGAATGTCCGTAATTGATGGAATTAATTTTTTGCTCACCGTATTTATGCATGGCATTTTGTAGCTTTTGTTTAACTTACTAACTAAATTTACAAAATCTGGATGACGTACTATCGAAATCGGCTGAACAGTACCAACAATAAAGTTCATCAATAACTTGTTTAATTTTTTATGGCCAGTCTCTTCAAAACTATTTCATTACCGCTCTCAATATCGGATATATCGTCATCGTTGAGTAAAATTGTTGATTTTTTAGATATTTTTGAATTAATGCAATGATCAATTGATAAATGGGATTGTATTGAACTGGTTAAACTGTTGTAAGGAAGAATCTTATAACATATGTTGCATTTTGTTTGATTCTTTTGGTCTTTTTCAAAACATGTCCAAACGAAGCTTCGTTTTCTTATTCCTTTCTTAATAACGGATTTATTTGTTTTTGACATGTTTATTCAAACTAAAAAGCGAGTAGTTTTTTTACTCGTACGCATACAACAAATATTAATAAATTAGTATCTTATGTTATTAATAAATGTGTAACACATGTTACTTCACATTATAACTTTTAAACATCATAATTATATCATTTAGGAAAAGCGCACGAACTTTTATGTAAATTCTAAATCTAAGGTTTAAACTTACGTTATGCAAATTTAAAATTAAAAAGTGTTTAAACTAGTGTTGCTATCGACTTCGACTAAATTGACTAAAAGTCTACTAGTCGAAATTAGTCGACTTTGAAAAATCTAATAGTCGATCTAATTGACTTTGGATTATCTACTAATCGACTAAAAGTCGATTTAGTCGAATAATAGTACTTATACATGCATTTCTAATATCTTTTTATTTAATTGAACATTATAAATCTTTTTAATTTTATTTTGTTTATCAAATGCAAATATGACTGTTGAATAGAATGTAGTTTTTTCAGAGCCGGAATATAATATTTGCCCCCCTTTCTTTATATTAAATTAAAATATAGTATCTCCCTCCATCCCAACAACCTCTCTCTCAATCCAGCACTAAGTTTTTGTTTACTCTGTTGAAGTTCAATTAAGGGTTTGAGGATTTCAGCAACTTCCAAAAAAATTACTTTTAGTTACCGGCACCGGTATCTGCGGTCACTTGAGAACAACTAAAAGTACTCAAGAGTAACTTATAATACACTGAAAGTAGCTTCACAACGTCTTCTGGTAATTATGTATGGTAACTAGAATTAAATTCTGCCTAAGTTAACAATTCGTAATGTTAACAGTAAGTAACTTGACGAATCTTAGTTCTAAAAAATAATATACAAACAACCAAGCCTGAAAAGAGGTTGGGAAAGATTCATTGGGTTTGTGTTTGTAAAAATAATATTATTTTCATCTTACACTATTTTTGTATACTTTTTCTCTATTTTTACTATATTAACATTTTATTTATATTATTTTTTCATTTCTTTAGTATTTTTATAAATAATAAATAATCAAAATTACAAATTTCTTTTTTCGATATCCCTATTAATTTAAATCCAAAATATTGTTAGTTAGCTTCTGTATTTCTGCGTTTACGACTGATCATTTAACGAAGGCTCGCCAAAAAAGGTTTTTCCGCATGCTTTTTGGCATCTGCCCTTTTAAAGTCCAAAGATTTTTCCTGACGGCCCTGCATTATTAAACAACTTCATAACATATGACAATAATTATTATATTAAAAAACTTTATAGTTATGTGTTTTTTTTTTTTTTTAGCAGTCTTTGCATGCGATTATTAAAAAGATTTTCATACAATATCGATCCGATATACAGTGCCGATCCCTTCCGTTCTTTAATTAGGGCTCGAAAGATAATTAAATAGTGAGACCCTTCATATTTAAATAGTTTATTTTAAAACTTATATTTACTTTTATTTTACTATTTTAGACTTATATTTGTTTTATATTTATCAAGAAATCAAAAGGACTTTTTCACAACATTAAATCATTTGGACCTAGCAAAATTTATCGTGCGTGGTGTTTATATTGTTTTGTTTCATTAATATTTAAGTTGTATAATTTAAAAATATACAAAACAGACGTAAATTACTTAATTTCTTTTATTACTTCCCCCCCCCCCCTCACATTTCGACTAAATCGACTTTTAGTCGACTTAGTCAATTTCAAAAAAGTGTTAGTCGTTCAAACTATAATTTCAAAAAATAATTTCAAAAATGAAAATATATTAGTCGACAGTCGAACTTTTTAATAACATCACAAGTTTAAATATAGTTTAACCAAATATAGTTTTGAATTTTATTTTGAATTAGAAGTTCAAATTTTTTTATTCAATATTAAATAAAGATGCTTTTAAGCATCTTTATTCAATAATTAATAAGTAAAAACTTGAATAAGTGAATAAGTAAAAATTTAAAAAATTATACGTTCAAAATTTAAAATGTAAACAAAAACACTTAAGTAGCTTTTGCTATAGGTAAATTTTATTCACTTTGAGAGAGATAATATTTTATATGAAACATTTCACCATGTAGATGTAAGGGGTCATTTGCAAGTTACGTCACGCAAAAAACTTTTCAGGTCCCCCTCCTCCCTTTTCCACAAAATGTCACAAAATATCAACCCCCTATCTTATCGTGAGGTTTCTAATCCCTGCTAAAGAGCCGTTGGGGTTCTAATCCCTGCAAAAATATTTCGAAGCAAATTTTAGAATTTCGAAAGTAAAATATCATTTCGGTATTATTTTTAGAATTTCGAAATCGCAAAATTATTTCGAAGCAAATTTTTGAATTTCGAAGGTGAAAAATTGTTTCGGTAATATTTTCGGAATTTCGAAATCAAAATAATATTTCGAAGCAAATTTTACAATTTCGAAATGAAAAAGTCGTTTCGATACAAAATTAATTATTTTGAAATTATTTCGACCTTACTGAAACAAAAATAGAGTTTCGAAAACTTTTTTTTTTTATCGAAAATTCAACTTTTGTTTCCGTGAACAACCTAAAAAAGCTAAAGAAATCAAAATTGTTTATAAAATAAAAAAGAATTTACTTCATAAATATGAAATAAAAACATATATTGTAGTTCCTTCATACTTTTTAATAAAATATAGATTAAAATGAATATATATATATATATATATATATATATATATATATATATATATATATATAATAAAATATAGATTAAAATTTAAAATTAAGATTTAAGATTAAAAGATTTAATAAAATATAGATTAAAATGAATATATATATATATATATATATATATATATATATATATATATATATATATATATATATATATATATATATATATATATATATATATATATATATATACATGGCCTATTTAAATACACGGCCTTCTATTCTGCTTAAACCGGAAAAAAATAGAAGGCCAGTTAAAAAACACATACTTTGTCGGATGGAAAATCTTTCTCAAAATATTTTAATTATTGAGCTATAAATTATAAGTAAGTAAATCTGGCACAGGATAAAAAATATTGCGTTGGCTTAATCGAAGAATATACTATACTTCACTAAACTTTGTAAAATTTTAGGCTTTTTTTTAGGTTTCTTTTCAGTAATAAATAGGAATCATGATTAATAAATGTCTTTATTCAAAACAACACAACATTATTAACCTTCATAATAATATATTACTTAAATGATTATAGAAAGACATGGGTTATATTTGTCAGTAGAATTTTTAAGATATTCAAGGACTGTACAAGAAATAAGAATACACAAATTCTCGAAAGTAATCTTTAAAAGTATTTTAAATTTTTTTACACAAACTGTTTCAAAATGTGAAACAAAAAATTCTTGTTTTTTTTTAACGTTTGGGGCAGGTGTAGCAAAAATTTTGGGGCTTATTTGTTCCCAGCCTCCAATCATCGCAATTTTTTGCAAACCCTCATTATTTGATATAAGTATAAATATATAAATGTTTGGAGTTAGCTCCATGTCTGGAAGTTAGCTATCTCAAAGATCAAAAAATGCTGGATCCGCCACTGCTAGTGATAGAGTTGTTAGCCCACCTCTGGACAATTTATTTAAATAACTATAGTCATTCGACTCCTGTTGAAAATGTTGACTCAAAAGCAACTTGCAACACATTTTAAACTTCTTAATCAGTTTTTTGGCAATAAAACCAGCAATATAACAGCAACTTCACGCAAATCATCTGATAAAATCACACGATCATAATCTCTTTCTTTGATCTGATCCATCAAGGATCTAGCATGTTGTGTATCTTGAACATGATCAATATCATTTTCAAATATTTTAATTCCTTCCTTTATTAAACTTTTTATTTGGATTATCTCCTTTCTAACGGATCACTTTGAAAACGAGCAGTCAATATAAACTTATAATTAACTTCCATTAGATCTTCTATTAAAGAAGCTTGACATAATAAAGTTCTTTGTAGTGCTGACGATGTTTGAGGAGATAATGTAATTTTCTCAATTTGGGATTTTGGTGCTTTTCCATTTATTTAACCATTCAGCGAAAGCTCGATAAAACTCAGGTTTTCTATTATAAATAATAGCAGCATTTCCAAGACAGTTATTAGAAAACTGACTTTTTGAATTTGTAATTGTCCACCATTTATTAAAAAGAGTTAGGAAAGATGCAATATCTAAACGGTTGGGAAAATATGATTTTATTGCTGCTGCTGTAGTTTCATGGAAGATACCTAAAGGAAAATTTTGCTTGTAGTTTCCAGGATGGACAACTTTGCTATTTATTTTTGGTGCTTTTTTCAAACTTGCATCCAACAGGCTGTCCTTTTCTAATAAACCATGAAACCATTGAACGTGAATTTCATCTTTAAAAGCTGAAAAATGTTTCGAATGTTTTTAATCAGATGCACTGTGTCAAAGAATAGGTAAATTTTTTGTGATTGTACATTAATAAACAAATCATCTGGTTTTTTACCATGTGCATCGAGCAATTTTGTAAAAGAGGAAACATTTGAAGCATGATTGTCACAAACAACACCTCGAACATTTAAACTCTATTTTATTAAAGATTGAATCAAGCTGAGAATTTCAGTTTTCTACTAATCACTGTTTAATTTTATAATTGGAACTGCTTTGATGACACAAGAGGTATTTTCTTTTAAACCAACTACCATGAAAGAAACAATGCTTCTATAACAATCATTTTCTTCACTAATCCCAATTATATTTCCACCAGAATGTTCTGCTCATATTTGCAAATACATTTCATCAAAAATTATTATAAGATCATTTGACAAGCTCCCATTTTCATGTAAGAATTTCAAAACTTTCATAGAATCAATTTCACCTGCTTTAAGCTTGCCTATCAGTGATATAGATGGAAGAGAGAACTCCTTCAACAGTAAATAAGTTTGCAATGATGTGTAATGCAACGTCAAGACAAATTGAGGCAAATTTGAAGAAAAATTTGATTTTTTTTTGTTTGGTGACTTTTAAGTTCTTCAAGAACGAAAGACAACTTTTCTTTTTCGATGCTAAAATGTGAATCGAAGTTTTCCAGCATACTCCTTCTCTTTAACATACATTGATGGGTTACTCTGAGCCAAGGTGGCAAAGAAATTGGAAGATTTTTATAAAAAAGTTTGAGATGAAAATTTTTGTCAATACGAATACATTCAGCAACTTCAGGTATGTGTAGTTCATTTTGAATAATTTTATGGAACACAACACAATCATCGAAATTGGAAAATGAATATCCTGTTGGTGAATCAGCAACTGTAAGAGAATTAAGCTCTTCAATAATATCATTTGATAAAAACTTCTGATATTCATCTTTTTGAAAAATTCTTTTAGTTGGTGATTTTATTGGTATAAACATAGCTGGAGGTGAAGCTGTTGCAATGCTGGCCTGGTATATTGTAGGAACAGGCTTCAAATTATACAACAAACGAAATCGTTTTTTTGATGCTCCTTTGTGTACTAAACTTTCATCAAAATGTTTTAAGCAGATCACAGATGATTTAGTGACAGTCCAACAATTTCTATTTACAAATCTAACCCATATCTTTCTCAAGTCATCATCTTTTAGAAAACTAAAGACTTGTATTACTTCACCATCATTATAATTTGAGGTACAACCGACAACACAGCATTTATTAACCATTATTATTATTAATATTAATTAAAAAGCAGCCACAAATAACAATACAAAATTGTTGAAGTTTAGTAGAGATGTCAATTAATCTAACGCAAAAATTTTTATCCTGTTCCAGATATACTTACTTAACATTTATAAGGTAATATTTAAATTACCTTATAAATTTTAATATTATAATGGAATATTCGTTTTTTCAACTGGCCTTCTATTTTTTTTCGATTTAAGCAGAATAGAAGGCCGTGTATTTAAGTAGGCCATGATATCTATACATATATATATATATATATATATATATATATATATATATATATATATATATATATATATATATATATATATATATATATATATACATATATATATATATATATATATATATATATATATATATATATATATATATATATATATATATATATATATATATATATATATATATATATATATATATATATATATATATATGAGCAAAGTTGAATATGTA
This sequence comes from Hydra vulgaris, assembly GCF_038396675.1. Classification (NCBI taxonomy): domain Eukaryota; kingdom Metazoa; phylum Cnidaria; class Hydrozoa; order Anthoathecata; family Hydridae; genus Hydra; species Hydra vulgaris. Next base: position 32,931,662 of record NC_088922.1, read on the forward strand.
ACGAAATTTCGAACACAAAATTTCATTCGGAAAAATGAAGTGCTTCACTGAAAAACCCATGTTTTTAACGGGTTTTGTCTAAAAAAAATGTCTAACATTTCGCAGCTTATCAACTTAAATTGAACTGGGAGTTAAAAAAATTAACTGCAACAACTGTAGCAAAAGTCATTTTCTCATGTTTTAAAACAACTCTGTACATACCCCCGATAATTTGTTATACATATAAGTTATTTACCTGCAATCTTTTTATTAACAAGGAGGTCTTATGTAGTGACTTAAAGTCATTAAGCGAGAACCTGCAGCAAAAACAGAATTTGTGTAGCAAAGACAGAAATTCTGTAAAATATACACTCTCCTTTTATAAAATCTTTTTTAATGAAGAGGATCGCAATCATTAAATGATAAGAGGAGGCTGAATAAGTGCGAATTTCATAACTGCGAATCTGCATAAGTGCGAAGCAGTTGCAAAGACTGACATTAGTGCGAACTGGCACAAGCGTGAAATGGCATAAGTGCGCCGAAAGAATTTGCAAACATTGGCATAAGTGCGAACTGGCATAAGTGCGAACTGGCATATGTGCGAATCAATTGCAAAAACTGGCATAAGTGCGAACTGGCACAAGCGCGAACTGGAATAAGTGCGCCGAAAGAATTTGCAAACATTGGCATAAGTACGAACTGGCATAAGTGCGAAGTCAAAGTAAGTCAAAGTTCGTGGTGCTGAATATCGAGCTATGCTTGAAGAAAAACTTTCGCCTTGGACCCATCAGCATTTTGAAGATGAAGAATGGACGTTTCAACAGGACGGTGCAACCTCTCAAAAAGCTATACAGACTCAAACTTGGCTGGAAGAGAACTTTCCCAATTTTATCAAAGTTGAAATCAGCTCTCAGAGACAGATTGGTGAATGGCCATCAAACTCACCAGGCTTGAACCCGTTGGACTACTCGCTTTAGAGTATTCTAGAGACCAAAGCTTGCATGAAACCCCATCGATCAATTTAAGAGTTAAAAAAAAGACCTGATTTAAGCCTGGAAAGAAATCCCAATGGAAACAATTGCTAAAGCTGTGGATAATTTTCTTAAGAGATTAAAAAAGTGCAGGTAGAGGGAGGACATTTTGAGAATATATAAATAACTATGTCTGACGAACTGTGTACATACATTCATAACCTGTGTACATACATTCATAACCTATTTTGCAAATGAAATATATTGTGTTTTGTAAATGAAATACTGTGTTTTGCGAAATGGCCCCGAACTTTTTACGCACCCTGTATATATATATATATATATATATATATATATATATATATATATATATATATATATATATATATATATATATATATATATATATATATATATATATATATATATATATATATATATATATCAGGGGTGGATCCAGGATTTTTATTGACTGTATCAAAAATGTCATAAATATTTTTTCCATCAAAAAAAAAAAGGTCCGCGCTTTCCACATTTGCCGACAGTACTAAAAGTCCAAATTTGCCGACTGTAGATAATGCAATAAAAACCGAACAATTTTGTAATATAGATTCATCGTACATCATATCATTAACCGTACATCATTATAATATAGACACTCTAAAGAATTTTTTTTACTAACTACTTCCTTTCACATAATATATGTAAATGGTTAGTAGTTAGTAAAAAAAATTCTAAAAACTAAAAATTTATAGATTTTTAATTACTATTTGAAAATCTGTAAGTTTTTAATCAATAAAAAGGTAAACAAATTCTTTTGCAAAAACAAAGTAAAATAAAGAAAAGTCGGCTATAAGGCCGGGCCGAGCCGGATTTTTGATTTATATATATATATATATATATATATATATATATATATATATATATATATATATATATATATATATATATATATATATATATATATATAATATATATATATATATATATATATATACATATACATATATATATATATACATATATATATATATATATATATATATATATATATATATATATATATATATATATATATATATATATTTCAGTTTTACCTTTTTGAAGTTTTGATGCCAACCAGATCATACGCTAAAGTGTTGCAAGACGTTTTAAAATTCGCATTAGGTAAACCTTCTATTAAACGTGTTTTCTTCTTTTGAAACGTTTTTAAATTGTTTGACTTCTTCAATAATAAACAACTTTTAGAACAGCAACAAACACATTTCACCATTTTTTTATAAACATAAACAAATTTCACCATTTTTATAATAGACTAAATAAAGAAAAATTATAAGCGAACCAACAAACGGTGCTACTTAATTTAGTCTTTATAATTAAAATATTATCGTTTTCATTTGGGCGGCTGAATAAGTGCGAATTTCATAACTGCGAATCTGCATAATTGCGACTGGCATAAGTGCGAACTGGCACAAGCGCGAACTGGCATAAGTGCGAAACAATTGCAAAAACTGGCATAAGTGCGAACTGGCACAAGCGCGAACTGGCATAAGTGCGCCGAAAGAATTTACAAACATTGGCATAAGTGCGAACTGGCATAAGTGCGAAACAATTGCAAAAACTGGCATAAGTGTGAACTGGCACAAGCGCGAATTAGCATAAGTGCGCCGAAAGAATTTGAAAACATTGGCATAAGTGCAAATTGGCATAAGTGGCGAATTGGCAAGTTTGCACTTATGCCAAATCGCACTTATGCCAGTTCGCATTTATGCCAATTCGCACTTATGCCAATGTTTGCAAATTCTTTCGGCGCACTTATGCCAGTTCGCGCTTGTGCCAGTTCGCACTTATGCCAGTTTTTGCAATTGATTCGCACATATGCCAATTCGCAGTTATGAAATTCGCACTTATTCAGCCGCCCAAATGAAAACGATAATATTTTAATTATAAAGACTAAATTAAGTAGCACCGTTTGTTGGTTCGCTTATAATTTTTCTTTATTTAGTCTATTATAAAAATGGTGAAATTTGTTTATGTTTATAAAAAAATGGTGAAATGTGTTTGTTGCTGTTCTAAAAGTTGTTTATTATTGAAGAAGTCAAACAATTTAAAAACGTTTCAAAAGAAGAAAACACGTTTAATAGAAGGTTTACCTAATGCGAATTTTAAAACGTCTTGCAACACTTTAGCGTATGATCTGGTTGGCATCAAAACTTCAAAAAGGTAAAACTGAAATATATATATATATATATATATATATATATAATATATATATATATATGTATATATATATATATGTATATGTATATATATATATATATATATATATATATATATATATATATATATATATATATATATATATATATATATATATATATATATATATATATATATATATATATATATATATATATATATATATATAGAACCCTTAGATGTTGTCCGAAAGTTTTTTCGATATTTTGTTGACAAAAAGTAAAAATTAAAATGCAAGACCGGAATTTTTTTTTTTTAATAATGATAGACTGCCTGCCCCAACCAAACCCTCAGTCGATGTAGCAGCACTCCCTTGCGGGTCAGGCTATTTGTCAGTCGATGTAGCAGCACTCCCTTGCGAGTCAGGCTATTCGTCAGTCGATGTAGCAGCACTCCCTTGCGAGTCAGGCTATTTGTCAGTCGATGTAGCAGCACTCCCTTGCGAGTCAGGCTATAAGATAGTCGATGTAGCAACACTCCGCGCATGATTTACAGTAAAAAAAATAAAAATAAAAACATTTTATTAAAAAAAATAAAAATAAAAACATTTTATTAAAAAAAATAAAAATAAAAACATTGTTTATATTGTTAAAAACATTCAAAATGTTATAAAAACATTCAGAATGTTTTTAAAAACATTCTGGTCAATTAAATTTGCGTTTTTGTGGTTTTTTTAAAAAACGATTAATTTGTAATTAAATTAATGGTTTTTACTTTCGTCCAACACGGAAATGTTGGACGAAAGTCAAAAGTAATTAAAAGTGACGTATGTGTCGGCGTAAGAATCACTTTTTTCCTTCCGCTCTTCCTAAAGCCAACAAACTATAGATCTATATATATATGTATATATATATATATATATATATTTATATATATATATATATATATATATGTATATACATATATCTATATATATATATATCTATATATATATATATATATATATATATATATAAATCAAAAATCCGGCTCGGCCCGGCCTTATAGCCGACTTTTCTTTATTTTACTTTGTTTTTGCAAAAGAATTTGTTTACCTTTTTATTGATTAAAAACTTACAGATTTTCAAATAGTAATTAAAAATCTATAAATTTTTAGTTTTTAGAATTTTTTTTACTAACTACTAACCATTTACATATATTATGTGAAAGGAAGTAGTTAGTAAAAAAAATTCTTTAGAGTGTCTATATTATAATGATGTACGGTTAATGATATGATGTACGATGAATCTATATTACAAAATTGTTCGGTTTTTATTGCATTATCTACAGTCGGCAAATTTGGACTTTTAGTACTGTCGGCAAATGTGGAAAGCGCGGACCTTTTTTTTTTTGATGGAAAAAATATTTATGACATTTTTGATACAGTCAATAAAAATCCTGGATCCACCCCTGATATATATATATATATATATATATATATATATATATATATATATATATATATATATATATATATATATATATATATATATATATATATATACAGGGTGCGTAAAAAGTTCGGGGCCATTTCGCAAAACACAGTATTTCATTTACAAAACACAATATATTTCATTTGCAAAATAGGTTATGAATGTATGTACACAGGTTATGAATGTATGTACACAGTTCGTCAGACATAGTTATTTATATATTCTCAAAATGTCCTCCCTCTACCTGCACTTTTTTAATCTCTTAAGAAAATTATCCACAGCTTTAGCAATTGTTTCCATTGGGATTTCTTTCCAGGCTTAAATCAGGTCTTTTTTTTAACTCTTAAATTGATCGATGGGGTTTCATGCAAGCTTTGGTCTCTAGAATACTCTAAAGCGAGTAGTCCAACGGGTTCAAGCCTGGTGAGTTTGATGGCCATTCACCAATCTGTCTCTGAGAGCTGATTTCAACTTTGATAAAATTGGGAAAGTTCTCTTCCAGCCAAGTTTGAGTCTGTATAGCTTTTTGAGAGGTTACACCGTCCTGTTGAAACGTCCATTCTTCATCTTCAAAATGCTGATGGGTCCAAGGCGAAAGTTTTTCTTCAAGCATAGCTCGATATTCAGCACCACGAACTTTGACTCCATCTGGAACTAAGAAGAGAGGAGTTTTACCATTGTGGTTAATTCCTGCCCAGACCATTGTTGTAGCTTCTGTTGATGGTAAATGATTATTTTTTTGAGTGGCAGTGGTTCCTAAGATAAACTTCTGTAATTTTGATTGCTATAAGCTTGCTCAACATTAAACCATTTCTCATCAGAAAACAGAATTTTTTGGTGTCGCCCAGCACTAAAACGTTTCAGAAGCTTCCTGCATCGGTTCAAGCGTTTTCGTTTCATCTCTTCTGTAAGTAATTGAGCTGTAATATGTTTCCTGGTTTTTAATCCGGCTCCTTTCAGAATATTTCGGACTTATCCTTCAGAAATTCCAACAGCTTTAGCCATTTTTCTTGTTGAGTTTTTCTGTGTTCGTGGGTTTCTTTTGATTCAACCTAAGATTTTATTTTGGTTAGCTGGAGTGTTGGCAGTCCAAGGACGTCCACTTCTCCGTATGTCTTTATAGCTCCCAGTTTCTTGATATTGATCAATGACTTTGGATACAGTTTGGTGATGTTTGATGTTTAGAAGTTGGACATTTTCTTTCACTCTTCTTCCTTGCTCATATAGACAAATAATGTGGGTCTGAGTTCAGACATTTTTCCTAAAAAACAGTACAAACATTGTTTACAAATGGGGTTATATTGTGTAAAATTTAAAAAACTATATAGAGTGCATAATAAATTCGTCTACCTTGTTTAGAACGTTATAGAAAAATGGCCCCGAACTTTTTACGCACCCTGTATATATATATATATATATATATATATATATATATATATATATATATATATATATATATATATATATATATATATATATATATATAAATATATTTTAAAGAAAAACACGATATTTTTTATTCGTGTCATGTTTCGTAGTTAACATACTACATTTTCAAAAGATAAAATTAAAGTTTTAAACTCTGGATATAAATAAAACATCAAAATTTGAAGACATTACAGAGAAATATTAACAGACAAATAAAATTGTTACAAACCAATAAAAATTATAATACAAATTATGATACCGTAAAAAGCAAAAAAATAAAATTATAATTAAATTAAAAAAACAAATTAAAAAAAAACAAACTAGATAGACAAATTTATATTATAATGAACAGTTTGTTTATTTAAAGATGGGTTTTCCCATTTAATATGGAGTGCTTCTTTAATTTTCAATTTGTTTTTTGTTAGAAGCAGTATCCAAAATTTTAAAACAATTATAGATGAAATTAAATACTTATAAACATTAGATAGTTTGTCACTGTAAGATGTTCATGAATCCTTGTTGTTAAGTGTCTGGAGGTTTCTCCAATATAACTGTCATTACATCCAGCACAAGAAAATTTGTAAACAACATTGGATTTGAGCAGCTTAGGAAGTGGATCTTTTATACAGAAACTGTTTTGTAATTTGTTGGTAGTGAAAATTAAATTAATTATAACATCTTTACAATAATTTTTAATGATTTTATTAACTTTAGATTTAGTAAAATTTGAATATAATCCTATAAATGGAAGTTTATAATATCTTATATTATGATTATCAATACTATTTATTACAGATGGATTTAACTTTTTATCAACAAATAATTTAATTTCAGTGTCAACTATTTTAGGTGGATACTGGTTATTTTTTAAAGCATTAGATAGATTTTTATGTCCTTTTTAAATCCTAGCCATGGGTTGTTGATTTTACACGTTCTATCAATTAAACAACGTATAAGACTAATTTTATAACAATAGGAAACAAAACTGAAATTATTTTGTAAAAGATCAGTATATGTTTTGATAAACTGTTGTTATTGATAATCGTTCGATCGTTATCGTTTCTCGTCGAATACAATCATTAAGTGAACGATTGATTACAAAAATGAAGAGGGGTTCATGATTAAATGTAGCAGACTCAAAATTAGGTTAGATATTTGTTTTTTTAAAGGTAGTTTGTCATTTATAAAACTGTATTTTAAAACGTTATTTGGTTTTTTTAAATATTATTAAGGCAATTTTATAGGCATAAGTTTACTTTTTGCGCCTAATAAAATACCCCGGTTTCGGTTATTCATAATCGATGGTGTCGTGCAGGTATAACTTTTTTAGGATCATTTTTTTGCAACGCGTGTTTTACTTTAGTTCGAGTTTTTGGTAGTTTGGTTTGTGTTACATTAGTTCGAGTTTTTGGTAGTTTTTAAAATTTTATAAAACTGGAAGTATAAATCGCATAAATATATATATATATATATATATATATTAACAATTACAAATTATTGTTGCAGACATACACAATATCAATTTGCCCAATTCTTATTCTTTATTAGACCTCACAATTTGTAAAAGGATATTTTAAAATGTGAAGTTCAACCTAATCATAAAATAAAGGAGAAAAAATATATAGAATACTCAACCTTAAATTATTTTATACATAAACATTAATATTATGAATTCTTTTGTTTTTTAGGAAATTCAATAAATAGTTATCAAAAATTGTTGGAAATGCATAAACATATTGAATGTTTTAAAAAATTATACAAAAAATTATTTTTAAATTTTTACTTTAACACATATTTCTTCAAAAAATAATCCTACTAATTTTACTTTGTAATCTTTAAAATACAAGTAATTTAATTAAACACAAAATAAAAAAATATAAAAATAAAAAAAACACCCCAAAAAAATTTAAAAATATTTATTTTTAAATTTTACTTAATCACAGGTAATTAAAGAAAAAAAACTCTTCCGAATTGAACTACTATAGCAGTACATTGTTGCGTAACTAGTTTAACATGTTGCCTAAGCAATAAGACGCGTATTTATAAAAATGAAAAAATAACAAATAGAGAAGTGTTAGTATTACTAAAACATTTAAAAAATACAATAAATAACTTTAAAAGTCATATCTTGTTATACGATATGTATATAAATAAATTGATTTTAATAAAAAAGGCAGCGTATAACTATTTATACATTTTTTATAAATGACAAACTACCTTTAAGAAAATAAACATCTAACCTAATTTTGAGTCATTTAATCGTGCTGCATTTAATCTGCTACATTTAAACCCCTCTTCATTTTTGTAATCAATCGTTTACCTAATGGTTGTATTAGACGAGAAACGATAACGATAAGCCTAGATCTTCTAGTGCTTGATACCCATGGCATTGAAGACAAAGAAGAGGTATTATTGCTAATTCAGTTGAGAATTTCAGAGAAAAAAGAGCCCTTAATATAGCCTTTGTTAATTCATTCAAACTAATAACTTACAAAAGATATGTAGACGATACCCATGCTCGCTTCGATTCGAAAGAAAAACAAGAACTGTTCCTAAAAACTTTAAATGAACAAAACCTCTCCATAAAATATACTGTTGAACTTGAAAACGGAAAAAAATTATTACAAATACAATGAACGGATTTTATGAATTTCAAATACACCGTAAGGATGCGATAACCAATGTTCAAATAAAACCAAACTTCAACATCGACCCAAGCATAGTTACTGGGGTCTTCAAAGGGTTTCTTTGTAGAGCAAAACAAATCCGCTCCCAAAAACACCTCTTACAAGAAATTGATTTCCTCATAGATACATTTTTAGAAAACGGCTATAACAAAAGTAATCTTATTAAAATAACCAAAAACTACTTAGACCGCGTTTCAAAAAATACTACATCTAAACAATCAAATAAGCAGTTTGTTAAACTACTTTGGATACCTATTATTGGCCCTAAACTCCGAAGAGAGTTTAAAAAATAAAACATCAGAGTTATATTTACTTCACCTTCCAATTTAAATAACATACTATGCAACAACAAAACAAAACTACCACCGAACTCGAATCCGGGTGTTTACGAGCTTAAATGCTCATGCGGAAGTATATATATTGGTGAGACCAAAAAGAAAATCAGTTCAAGAAATACGGAACACCAAAGAGCCTGTAAAAATCAAAAATGGTCGAGTTCAGGAGCCACGGAACATTTTAGAACATGCCGTGGTACTTTTGATTGGCTGAATCCTAAAACCTTGGCAGTCATTCCAGAATACAGGATAAGAAAATATAGAGAATCCCTGGAGATAAATAAAGCAAGAATTCGACAGTTTGGGCAAACTGTTTTAAATAGAGATGACGGGGATAGTGTGAAAACAAAAACTTGTGGACCAATTTTGACAAAAATTTAACTGACGTCACTATTATATTATTTGATTGGTTTTTATATTTTCTGCTTTTTATTGTCTTCTTTTTTAAACGGTTGCTTTTATGCTGTTTTGTAACGTTTTATTCATTACCTGATGACGCTGACCACAATAGGTCAACGAAAATATTGTAAATATATTATTATATCTAAAATATATTTTAAAAAATAGCTATACGCTGCCTTTTTTATTAAAATCAATTTATATATATATATATATATATATATATATATATATATATATATATATATATATATATATATATATATATATTTATATATATATATATGATATATATATATATATATATATATATATATATATATATATATATATATATATATATAAAAGTTTAGAAGACAAGTACAGACAATCATAACATTACAAGGTCCACATTTAAATCCAACACGATCAATCATTAATTATGCTTAGTTACATTACATATGGCAGCATCTGCAAATGCTGATTGACTGTACTTATTTTGAGATTAAACTAAACATGTAACACATACATAAAGTCGTGTGACAATTTATTATCGACACCTATGAATTTTGATTATTTTGAAGTTTAATCTCATTTTTTTTATATGAAGAGTAAAAATTCATTATTGAAAGTTAATCTTTTGCTTAAAATAAAGTTTTAACTTATAAAATTAGTGCTTTTTTTTTTCTGGCAACACTGTTACCTTTGACAGCCATTTTGTATGATGTCATCTTAATTATAATCTTTTCGCTGTAAACTTGTTAAGCTTTATTACCAGAGTTTTGAATTTGTTTATTAGGTTATCTTCAAAATATTTATTTAAATCAGTAAAAATATTGTTTCTTGAATAATTCTTTTTTTTTTAAGGTGGTTTACCAGGAAATAAAGTTTATATTTTTCAAATTTTTCAAATTTTCAGTTTAGATTGTTTTAAGAAAATTAATTATCCCTTAATTCATTTCTGAAATCTGTTTTTCAGAAAAATAAACACAAAAGGTTTATTTTAAGATTTAAACGAGGTGGTTAAAATAATTTTCCATAGCAACGGCCCCTATCAACACACTTTTCTTTCTTGTTTTGGACTAATTTTTGTATACTTGGCATACTTTTCAAAAAATTGAATTTTAGTATGATGGTCTGTTCTATACCGTAGATTAAAAAAAAAAAAAAACTACATTTACTTTCAGTGTCATATAAGAGATGAATAAATGACAAAACTTTATATTTATGTTTACCTTTACTAATGAAGTTGTTTATGGATTTTATTTCTTTTATTATTTAAATATAGCTAATATAAAAAGTAATGGGAAATAAAAAAAATCATTTAAGAAAAGTGAAGAGGACATTCGCTGGGAACAAGTTCCGAAAAGCAAGTAAAACCGAAATAGTAACAACAACTTAACTAAAAAAATCATGTAGTGCTAAAAAGCTTAGCAAATTTAAATTGAATGAAAAACAGTGTTCAGATGATTTTAATTTAATTATGTATTTTGCTATTCTCAAAGAAATATTAATGCAAGTTGGTAGCTGCCCAGATTGTCAAAATGGAGTAACCATACAAAATGATGATTTAAAGAGAATGGGATTTTCACACAGTTTGAAAATCAAATGCACATCATGTTCATATGAATGGTGTGTTTTTACAAGTAATACTGCGGACAAAAGCACACAAAGTAAAGGCAGTAGTGCATTTGATATTAACTTAAGAATGATTATTGCTTTTCGTGAGATTGGTCAAGGGCATGAACCTATGAGTCGTTTCGCTTATATTACAAATATGAGTTGCATGAATGTATATGCTTTTCAACATAATCATAAATTGATTCAAGCTTTTTATGATTCTGCTGCTAAAGATTGTATGAAGTTTGCTGCAAATGAAACTAAAGCAAATGCTGTTGAAAAATCCACTACCGGTGTTCCATTAATCCAGGTTTCTCTTGATGGTACTTGGCAGAAACGAGGACATTCTTCTCTTAATGGTGTAGTTACTGTTATAAGTAGCGGTCGATGTGTTGATGCAGATGTATTAAGCAAGTATTGCAGAGGGTGTCAAATTTGGTTCAAAAGAAAACAACATTCTAAATATGAAAACTGGAAAACAAATCACAATTGTTCTTTAAACCACACAAATTTGTCAGGGGAAATGGAAAGGATTGGTGCTCTTAATATCTTTCAACGCTCATTGGAATTGTATGGACTCATATATAAGTACTATCTTGGAGATGGGGACTCCTCTTCTTTTAATTATGTAGTAGCAAGTGATCCTTACGCTGAGTATGGTATCAAACCAGAAAAGTTAGAGTGCATTGGACACATTCAGAAAAGAATTGGAACCCGTCTCCGTAATTGTCGTAAAGAGAAACATGGAGGGCTAAAGTTAACTGGAAAAAATAATCTGACAGAAAGGGCAGTTAATATCATCCAGAACTATTTTGGAATGGCTATTCACCAAACTGCAAAAATTGCAAATTAAATGATGCACAAAAGATATACCAAATAAAAAAGAACATTAGAGCAGTACTTTTTCACTGTACCAATTTCAACAGTCAATCACAACGCCATGTTTTATGTCCTGTAGGACCTGAAAGCTGGTGTAAGTGGAAAAAATCAGAAGATGACCAGGGAAAAGACAATTATAAACCAAAAGTTAATCTACCTATATGGGTTCATGATATTATATTAATTGATTTCAATGATTTAACTGATGACCAATTATTGAAAAAGTGTGTTCATGGAGAAACACAAAATTGCAACGAAGGGATCAATAATGTAATTTGGTCTAGGTGTCCCAAAATGTGTTTGTGAAGAAAGCTACCCTTAAAATTGGAGTGAATTCAGCTACATTGAGTTTTAATGAAGGAACATCTGGTCTTAAACGCGTTTTTGAGTATTTAAATATACCACACAGTGGTAAGACTGTAACCGGTTCATTGAAAAAGGACAAGCGTTGTGTTAGTAATATGGAAGAAAAGAAAAAACTTTTATTAAAAAAAGAAGAATTCAATTAAGGGGATTATCTAAATGCTGGTTTGATAAAGAACAAGAACTTGAAGCTAAAAAATCGTATGCTTTTGGAAGTTTTTAGACTGTTTTTTATCTTTATATTTTTAGAATGCTGTTTTCTCAATTTGTCATTTTTTGCTATTTACCTTTACGTGGAACAAGATATTTCCAGATCGGTTTAAGATATGGAGCTGAAATTTTCAGCATTTGCAGTTATAACTTAGATCTGGAGACTGAACTAAAATCAAGACATAAGGTGCTCTATTTACAGTGTTATTACTCATTGTTCATGATTTTTTCATGTAGACCCCCTGAAAAGTGGTATAAGTTATAGCAAATTTTAATAATTGGCCTTTCTACTTGTGCAATGAACTTCATTTTAGTTCAGGAACTAGATAATATAAGATTATTTGTGCAAAATTTCGAAAGAAAAAGATAATTTATCTTTGAGTTTTCTTGTTTCATCCATGTGTACAGTTTAATGCCTTTTTCGGCTAAAATTTGATGTTTTTTATAAAAAATTTCAGAAATTCAAATTTTTTTTCATAACTAGTAACTAAATTTCGCTATTGGAACTATTTTATTAAATATTCTGAAAAAAAAAATTCAATTTGACAAAAAAAATTTATTTCCTGGTAAACCACCTTAAAGTAAAAATAGTTGTATTTGAACTGATATTTTTAAAGTTATGAGTACCAAAGCAAATTCTTAACTGTAGTACTGAAATGTGATATTTTATTTTAGTTATGGGGGAAAAAAAAGATTTGTTACCACAAAAAATTGCTGAAATCAGGGCACTTTTAATAAATACTAATCTTTCTCAACGAGAAATTGCCAGAAAATATGGTATTTCTGTACCATAATGCGGGTTTCTGTACAAAATATACACACAAAAATGGCTAATACGGAGAACTTGATGCCAAAAAGGGTTGGTAAATATGGAAAGAAGAGAACCCTAACACTACACGGGGAAAGAATACCAAGATTCTAACCAAGATTATCTTAGAAAATAGACAAGGTATCAACAATAAAATAACTAAAAAGCTGAACCAATGTGGAGTCAAGATGTCAAAGAGAACGGTTCAACGCCGTCTTCACGATCTTGGTTACATTTCACGACGCACAGTGGTTCAAAATCCTTAAAAAGTGGCAAAAAAGGAAAAAAAATAAAGCCTTTAGTTTCTAAATACAAATAACTTTTAATTATGGTAAGGCCAGATGCATAACAATTTAAAACTTTTTTGAAGCCCTTGCAAGGTTATGTATTAATTTGAAGCACTTTATTGATGCTTTTTTATGACGGAAAAAAAAACGGAAATGTTCGATAAAATAGTCAGTTTTAGAAATTTATTTTATGGAGACATTAATTAAAGTGTTAGTATTTTTTTTATTAATTTATTAAAATTGTGTCAATTCACAATGTAAATGAATGATTTTTTTCTAAAGATTATTAGGTTTAAGCTATTACTCAGCATGAAGAAAAATATTAGTAAAAAATTTTTTTTTTATTAGTAACACATTATTTGTGGTACAAGAACAAATATGTTCCGCATAACTCCACGCTGATTTTAGTGTTTTTTAGTACTGTCAGCAATACACCATTTAATGGAATAAAATTTACCTGCTCCAATTTGCTCCAATCTAAAATAAAGCTTTTATCGTTTACTCGCTAAATATTATATTCAGCGAGTATACGATAAAAGGTTATACAAGTAGTTTCAATTGTATTCTACAAAATAGTGTGCCCAATGTTCTTATAAAAACAGAGCTATTATAAAGTAGCAGAAAATCACTTATCAAATTTTTTTAATCCTGATGAGTCTTTAGAGATGAAAACACAGTGTAAAATATAAAAATTTTGATAAGTAATTTTTTTATAGCTCATATATATATATATATATATATATATATATATATATATATATATATATATATATATATATTAAGCTATAATGTAAATGACAATAAGATTGTTAAACGATTGATAACTTTTGTGTGTTATGTTATAGATAATATATAAAACATGAAAAAGAATTGATCCTCTTCAAAAAATTAAAGAGCTAGATTTCAATAAAGTTAATCTGCTTGAATCTTTGTTTAAAGAAGTTTTAAATGTTTATAACCTTTACAAAGATGACTTCGATAAATCAGAGCTTACCAACTTAAAGAATAAGTTGTCTGTTTTTAAAGCAAAAGTGGGAGCTAAGTTAGATAAGCACAATAGAAACTATGACAGATTGATTTTAAAAGAAGATGTTTGGCTACAGGTAAAGAAACAGAGTTATTTGTTAATAATTTTCTTTATGCAATCATTCTATTTAATTAAGTTTCTATTTACAGGAGGAGTTTTTCCCCGATCTTGTTAAAATAATTAAATTTAAAGAAGATCCAGGTAAAAAAAATATATAGTTTGGGAAAATCTTGGTGAAAGAAGTAAAAGAGCTAAAATTGCCCATTTAGCTGAAAACACGAAGCACTGGCCTTAGCTTCTTTAAAAAGTGCAGCAACTAAATCCAACATTAATAGAACCAATTTCATTTTTATAGTAAAGAAGGCTTTGGACCCAGATAAAACAAATGAAATTAGGAAAAACATGTCTATGCTTGAACTTGTTAAAATGAAAGTTGAAGATGCTCTCAGGCTAAAAATTCAATGTGATCTGTCCGATGAACAATACCAGATAATCAGAAATAGCTCCTTATTACAAAATGCAAACATCTATCCGTCTCTTCATAAAATTTTAATTGAAAAAAAGAAATGCTATCCTGATAATATGACTTTTTCAGAAACATCTGCAGTTTACTCCCTTCAATCTCTTTTTAATCACACACTGTGTAGAATCTTGAGTCTAAATAGTTGCAATAAAATATTTTCTGAATTATTGGTTAAAGATATCAATCAACATGGAATGATGCATTTCAAAGGTGGTTTTGATGGAGCGTCTAGCCAGAGTCTGTATAAACAAAAATATTTAGATACAATTCTAGATGAAGTTATTAAAAATGAAGAGAATATTTTCCAAACATCTATTGCGCCTCTTAAACTGACTGTTAATGGTACAGTGAAATGGTACAACAAAAAACCATCTAGTACACATTTCTGCAGACCAGTATGTTTGCAGTACAAAAAGGAAATAGATATGCTAATTAAAGAAGAAGAGGAATGATTACGAATTGAGATTCAGAAACTTGAACCATATGTAGTAAGTTTAGAGTCAGAACCGGCTGATTCATCTATGATGACAGCAATTATAAAGTATAATTTGGATTTAACTATGTTTGATGGAAAAGTTGTTAATGCACTGACAAGTACTACATCTTCTCAAAGCTGTAATGTATGTTCAGCAAAGCCAACAGAGATGAATGACATTAAATTGATTAGATCTAAACCTGTCAATAAAGAAGCTTTATCTTTTGGCCTTTCACCTCTTCGCCTTTGGATAAGATGCTTTAAGTACATTCTTCATTTTGTATATATATTGAAAATTAGGTCATTTTATGCTAAAACCTCTGAGCAGAAAGAATCAGTTAAAGAAAGAAAAGCATTTATCCAAAAGAAGTTTAAGGAAGAACTAAGTCTTATTGTTGACATGGCAAAACAAGGTTTTGGAAACACTAATGATGGTAATACTGCCAGAAGAGCCTTTGAGGAATCGATTACTTTCTCTGAGATAACTGGTGTAGATGTTGACATCATTTCTAGACTTAAAACAATTTTAAAAGCAGTTTGTTCAGGATATGATTTAGATCCAAGCTCTTTTCAAAGTTATTGTAATGAAACATCAGATAAAATTCTTTCTGAATATAATTGGTATGTTATTCCTCCAAGCGTTCACAAATATTTAGAACATGGTTTACAGATTACCGATGCATTAGAACTTCCCATTGGAGTTTATTCAGAAGAATCACTAGAGGCTCTTAACAAAGAGATTAGAAATGCAAGATTAAACCATTCATGCAAAATTTCAAAGATAAATGTTATGAAAAACCAGTTTAACTATCTTATGATAAGGAGTGATCCAGTTATATCGAGCATCCAATTCACTAACCATAGATGTGAAAATGGGAAATTGCTTCCAGTAGAAGTTCTTTCTCTTATTAAACAGTCTGATTCTTTTGTGAAATTTTTTATTTATAGTTAAATTTGCTATCAAAAATTAAATTTTTATATGAATTAAAATTTACAATAGTTATAATACTAATGCTCAGAGCATTCTATTATATACTCTTTGTTGATGACTAAATTATTATTATTATTATTATTTTTTTTTGAAAATTCTTTCAATTGTTGTTTTTAGCAAAAGGGGAGGGGCCCGGTAATAATTATGACTTAAATTTGGATGGTCGTGTACTGTGTGATCACGCCTGATTACAAGTTGGAGTGAGTTAAAAAGAGATTTAAAAGTAAATCATGTATTATGCAAACTATTACTTGATTCGAGAAGTAAAATTAGTGATCGATCGAAACCGAAATTTGAGCCGAAACCGAAAGTACCAAAATTTCGGTTCAGTGAAGCCGTAGCCGAAACCGAAACCGAAATTTCGGCCGAAATTTGAAAATGATTGTTTAAAATCCCTGAACCTTTTATGATCACCGAATTAAAGCAAAAAAAAATATTTTACATATATCTAGCCAATCACCATGTTAATCACTCCTGCTTAAAAGGCAAGCGCTCTAACCACTGCGCCACAGTCGCACAAGAAACTTCAGACCTTCTTTGAAGTTTGAATCAATTTTTGAGATTTATAGGACTGCCGGTAGTTGTATTGCTTTTTCAGTTAAGAGATTTTTTAGAGTAAACCACTTCTTAAATGTGATGAAAGTCCGCTAAGTGATTGAAGTTTTGGATTGTACGATCCACGAGATATTTTCAAATTGCAAGTTCCGTATTTGAAATCACTAACTGTCACGGTAAAATGATTCCATAAACCAGTTTTTTATCGATTATTTTCCATTGTAAAATTTAGCACTGAGAAACTTTTGATGAAACTATTGGTTTGGGTTGCTTTACTTAAATGTTAATTCATTTTAAGAATGATTTGAGAATAGTAACTTAAAACTATTATGTAACGTGATTTCAATTAAAATTTTTACAATTGTTATAATTAAAAATTGATTTACTAACAAACAATCACAATTAGGAAATCGTCATGATCCCACTCTAAATTAAAACTTAAAAAAAATCTTATAAAAGTTTTGGTCCATTTCGGTTGCGGTTTGAACCGAAATTTCGACCGAAACAGGAAAAGTAAAAAAATTGTTGAAGCAGAAATTTCGGTTTCGGTTTGTTGAAGCCGAAAGTTTCCGTTCACTAAGTAAAATTAAAAAAAATCTGCTTGCGCGTGTAAAATTTCATACGCGCGTGTTTTTTAGATACGCGCACGTTTTGCTGGTTGCTGCGCGTAAAAATAACTTAAAATCACATAATTGATTTTTAGGCACAAAAAAAAAAACTATTCATTTAATACATATTAAAATGCGACGGTTATATAATTTTTGCCGTTTTTTCTTCACTTTGAGTTACTGTGCGACGTCCAGCTTAGAAGCCTAAACTGACACCAAAAATGATGCTAAAAAGTCTGAAGTAGGCAAAAAACTATAGGAATTTAACAGAGGATAATTGAAAATTGGCAAAATTAATTTAAATGATTTTAAAATATCCACATTCTTAAATCTAACTTTAAAAATTGACTTAACAATCCTTGTATAATATTTTAAGGTATGCTTTAGCAACGAGATTACTTTCCAAGTTTTAACAAAGAAGGCTCAATATGTAAAAGGAAAAAAAGGGGAAAAGTACTTATTGGACTGCATCATTCAAACTGTTAAACACCCCACCTCTGTGATGATCTGGTCAGTAATATGTGGAAGAGGAATTGGAAGGCCCTATATTGTCGAGGGAATAACGAATCAGTTAGAATTTAAAAAAAGTCCTGGTGAAAAAAAAACCTTCATGCAGGACGGGGCACCATGTCACACGGCTAAATCAATTAAAAAATATCTATCAAAACAGAATAATCCATTACTTGATTGACCAGGAAATTCTCCTAACCTAAATCCTATAGAAAATGTTTAGGCGCTCCAAAAGAAGCAACTATCCACCCAAAACAAAGTGTATTTAATAGAAAGAATTATTCTCCATTGGAATCATAATAAAAAAATAAAGGAAATGGCTGAAAAATGCCTTAAAAGTATGCCAAAAAAGGTTCTTGCAATTATAAAGGCAAAAGGGAGAATCGCCAAATATTGATCTTGAATATATTTGCAGTAATATTAAAATTATAAAATTTATTACCAATTTGTTAAACGTTTTTTATTTGTCAAAAAAATACCTATTTCTTATATAAAAATTACTTTTGAGTATATAAATCACAAAAAAAAAAAGAATTAAAATAATAGACTTTAAAACTTGATAATGTAAATTATTGTGGTGACCATAATAAATTGTCACACGACTGTAAATACATACATACACATACATACATACATACATACCATTCCAAACATTTACGACTCTACACGAAAAGAAATTATATTTAGCATTACTCTTACAGTATGCCTTTGTTAACTTTTGGTTATGACTAGAAAATTGTAAGTTTTTAATTGAACTTCAGATATTGAGTCGTTTATCCAATTTATTTCCTCATAGCCGTTCTATATTTTATAACGAAAAATAAGATCTCTTAAACGACGCTCTTCTAGAGTTGTTAATTTCAATAACTGTAGTCTTTTTTCATGTGGCATTTTTTTAACAGCTGGTATGAGTTTTGTTACCCTTCTCTGTACTTTTTCTAACTTTATGATGTCTTGCTTATATATATATATATACATATATATACATATATGTATATATATATATATATATATATATATATACATATATATATATATATATATATATATATATATATATATATATATATATATATATATATATACATATATATATATATATATATATATATATATATATATATATATATATATATATATATATACATATATGTATATATATATATATATATATATATATATATATATATATATATATATATATATATATGTATGTATATACATATATATATATATATATATATATATATATATATATATATATATATATATATATATATATATATATATATATATATATATATATATATTACTTTTCTGGCAAATTTCTCGTTGAGAAAGATTAGTATTTATTAAGAGTGCCCTGATTTCAGCAATTTTTTGTGGTAACAAGTCTTTTTTTTCCCCATAACTAAAATAAAATATCACATTTCAGTACTACAGAAGATCCATAAATGATAGAAATGTTGGTTGCCTTTCGTGTCTATTTCTTTGCAAAAATACGTATTACTGTATCAAGTCTATATCATCGGTATATAAGGTATACAAGGTAAATGCGCTAAGTCCATTTTTGGCAGTATGGAATTATTTATACCACTATTTAGTATTTTAAATTCTCTATTGTTTGATATACCACACAAATTTAATAAACCGATTATTAATAAGTTAATAAGATTTTTTATTTCAACTGTTTCACAAAAACCTAGTATTTTAACTATTACGCAAAGATTTATTTGTTCATTATCTAAAAATGATGTTTTTAGACTTAGTGCATTTCCCTTGTATACTGACAATACGTTTTGCAATGTCAGACACAATACTCTGTCTTGCTGGGACGTTAAGGCGATCCTGACTCATGGTAGACTTGAGATAATTTTTAATAAGTTTAGCTTGTTAAAGTTCCTTTATGCTGATGCTACTGTTGCTGGTGCTGTAAGAAATATCCTCAAACTGACACTGAGATTTGGAAATAAACTTCCTAGTTTGCACTCTGCCAAATAATTTAAAATATCCAGTGCACCAAATGTTTTGCCCCAAAATTGGCTTTGTAAATCATTGCTATGTGTTTCATTTCTTGCACAAAGTCTTTACTGACTATACCTTTAGAATATTTCTTCGCAAATATAGCTGTTTCATGTGTTAGTTTCTCCTCTTACATTATTAGGTAGTTCCAAAGAAAGCCTAAACTTTTGAAACATATGGCCTATAGAAATTCTATAGAACTTTTTGTTCTGGGGAATGTTTCAGAAATCTGTTTTGTGGCGCCAAAATGAACTATAAGTTCTCCATTAACATTATCCAATAGTACATAAAAAGTTTGCTTTCGGCGTTGGAAGATTCGCCTGCCTCACTCATTTTACTCACATTTATCTTGTGAAATTGTATTCTGCTATCGTTCCTAAACAATTTTATTTTTATATCAAGGCTAGATGTAACAAGCTTAGCTTTATTCCACATTTCTTTCCAGCTGTCACGAATAGCTACTAATTGTGAAAGTAAGCTTTCCATATTTGAAACTTCTATATCTATATTCGCGTTATTAGCTTGAATGACTTTGTTGCAAATGTCAATAGGAGTTTATGTTCTGTGCCACACAACTGACATTATAATGCAGGTATAGGTTCTGATATAACAAATTATTGCACGAATCTCGTTTCAAGTTATTGGAATAAGATTTAGTTGGAGCAAGTCTTCCAAAACTGAGTATATTGTAAAGGTGTAATTGTTTGCATAGTTCCGAAGTAGTTTATGGCTTCTGGAATACATTCAGCAGCATCATTACCACATAGATTAAGTATGCGGCAGCCACAAGGAAAAAAAATTGCAGTTGGAAACTGTTCTTTTATTATAGCTTGTGCTCCCTTGTATTTGCCTGACATATTTAGCGCATTGTCATAACTTCGAGCCCAACAATCAGCAAGTGGAATAGCATTACTTTATAACGTTTTTGTAATCATTTAAGCAATTGATTTTGTCACTACAAAGATTGTAGTGACAAAAACGGTTCTACCATTTTTGACACTACAATCTAAAAGTTTCAAAAATCGTTCCACAATTTTATATTGCGATTCATGACAAACTTGGTAACGTAAAATAAATATTGTTTGCTCAACATGTGATGAACCTGTTGTAGAATCCAAAATTTTTCCAATTCCACTTTAATTGATGATTCAATAAAATTATCGATACCGTCTTGCTTGGAAGACGCCGTTCTAACTCACGCCATGCTAGATAGAATTCTCTATGGCCATTACTCTTTTCATGAACCCTGTTACATAATGTCCGCCAATTGGAACTCGTTGGCTAGCCTTCAGCTGTAGTTAATGCAGATTCGGAAGCAATACTAAACTTTGAACAAACACTGTTCCTCAATAACCGGCAAGAAAAGTGATATAAAGAAGCCATATGTTTGCTCCATACAAGGCAGTCTCGGGTATGCTGTTCTGCATTAATGTTTCTAAACTTTAACATATCTTCTGGAAGTTTTTGATTATTATCATCTTTTGGCAATTTTAAAGGTAAGTCAATATGATCTCTTGTAACAAAATTATTTATTTCTAATTGAGAAGGAAATTTTGTTGTGATGAATTAAATGTCAAGTTTTGTACTTGATTGGTTAAGTTCTGTAGCGCAAGGTCCAGGTTCTGAATCAATATCTATATCAATCATATTTGTAAAAGGCTTTTTTGTTTTTTTTTACACTAGTTGCTATTTCATTTTTGCGATAGGAATTTTTTTCATGAATGCCCTTTTCATTTTTTTCTTTTTCCAAACTTACATCAGGATTTGTTTCTAACTCATATTTAGTATTTGTTTCTAATTCAACTCGTTTTTTTACACCTTTTTGAAAGAGTGTCCGCATTTCTTTTCTTTCATTGTATATGCGTTTCTTTTTTTCTTTTCTTTTTTGTGCTCCCGATTAGGGCTTCCAATTCGAACATGTTCAGGCTCGAACGTTTGATTTTTTGCCATTTTTTAAGAGGTTCAAGTTCGAACTTTTTTTCTCTAAAAGTTCGAACATTTGTATATGTCAAAATTAGGTTCTTTATTACCATTTTTTAACAGTTAAACCAAAATCTTTTTTAAACTGTGACTTTTTTAGACGGTTTTTGTTACTCTTAATTCTTGTTAAGCAATACTTTTTTTTAAAAGCAACACTTAAAGTTTAAGTCACAAATGGAATAATTGTAAACAAATGATTTAAAACGTTACTTTTAAGTTTTAAAGTTAAAATAGTTAGTGGTTTACATATTTCTAATTGTTAAAGAAATTCCATGGTGATACCCATAAAATAGATCGTTAAATCTTCGGAATTTAAAAAGAAAAGACGAGTTAATAAAAGTTTTAGTTGTACGAAAAAAAAAGTATGGATAAGTTTAAAGATGTAAGCACAATTAGAAGATTTATTTCGAATTTTCCGAAGAATTAAAAAGAGTTCAAAGTGTAAACTCTGTAAAATTATTCTCAAAACACTTCAACAACAACAGCTATTACAACCCAGGAAAAAAAGTTTTATAGAATTTACATAAACTTTCTGAACATTGGTCTATAGAAATTCTATAGAATTTCTATATAATCTCTGTTAATTTCTATAGAAATTCCAATAAAAATTTTTTTTCTATTTTTTATTTTATAGAAAAAAAAGTTTTATAGCAATTTCTATAGAAATTAATAGACATTCTATAGAAATTTTATAGCATTTCTATATAGTTTATATAGGCCATATGTTTCAAAAGTTATAGAAATTCTATAGAACTTTTTTTCCTGGAAAGGCATTTAAAAAATAAACACAAAATTTCTTAAATGCGAATACTCTGCGCCCAAGGCTGCAGCAAACATTATTGCTGCCAAAATACGGCGAATTGAAATTTTTTTTCAAGGATCACCATAAAACTTTACCTCAAATTTTGAGTCGAATTTCAGCTATTGATAAACTTTTCACACAATTGCTAAAAGTGAAACTGCGTTTTGTGGTAAATAACATTTTAAGATTAAAAATTTTATTTTAATTTTGAAGCAATGTATGAAAATATCTTTGCAATTTTTTACTTTTGAAACATTTTTTTTTTTGTATCTGCAAACTAATAATGAATTATATAAAACGTTAAAGTTTCATCGTCATTACAATTAAAATGTGGGAAAACAACGATAAAAAGTAAAAAATGTGGGAAAACTTAATTTTTTTATATATAGAAATGAAGAAGCGTTTTTTTTTAATTCTTTTTTGATCAGCATTTCGTGCCCAGGGATACCAAATCTCTCAAAGTCCTAAAACCGTTTGCGATCTTGCCATTAAATACTTCTGGTTAGTCAAGAAACAAGTTATAAGTTCTTTGAAAATGAAAACTTGAAGATAAACGTAAATTTAGTCTTACATTTGATAAGTATACTTCAGCAAAAAATAGAAGATATATGAACTTAAATCTACATCATAATGAAGGATTTCAATTGTTTGGAATGTTTAGAATCTAAGGTACAATGCCAGCAACAAAAGCCATTAAATTGATCAGTGATAAGCTTAATTCATTTGATTTAAATTTGGACAAGGGCATTGTAGCTTCTGCTACTGATGGAGTGAACTTCATGGAAAAAATGGTCATTAGACTAAACCTAAACATCAAATGTGTTACAACCACGCTATAAATCTATGTGTGATTGATGTGCTCTTTACAAAATACAAAATCGATGCACATGATTCTGATAATAACCCTATTGATGGTGATATGGAAGCTCTAGATTATGATCAAGATTATGATGAAGATGGGACTAAAGTTAGTGATGATATTCAAACTGCTCATGCAGTTAATGAAAATTCTATTCCATTATTGATACTTGAATATCAAGAAACTGTGGCAAAAATAAGAAAATTGGTTAAAAAATTTCATAGATCACCAGTAAGCAATGATGATGAACTTCAACAAAACATAGTTGAAAAGTTTGGAAAAGAAAAAGCTTTGGTTTTTGACTCAAGGACAAGGTGAAGCAATACTATTGATATGCTTGAACGTTTTTAGGAGTTGCAAACAGTAGTAGCTCTGATTGGTACGAATATTGATTTTCCTCTAACTAAAAATGAGCTTGATGTCATAAATAAACTTTGTGTTGCTTCAAAATCACTAATATTGTCCATTAATATTCTTTCAAAAGGAGATGCTGATCTTTTGTAATCTGAAATTGTGATTGAATTTACAAGGAAAAAACTTTATGAAGCACTTATAAATCATCTTGTTAAACAGATATTTGAATAATTGAAAGAATAAACATTTAATTCATCTCATGAAGTGTTTGTCAAATCTGAATGTCTTAAATAAAGATGACCTATTTGGCAACAAGGTTAAAAAAAAGACGTGTTCTAATCTTGCTACTAATCTTATTCAGAAATTATTTCAGCCATCTGATGATAGCTAATAGATAGATAATGACAAAAAAATTAAATACTGATAGTATAACTGATAAAGCAAATAGTATCAAAAATGAATTGAATTTAGCTCAACAACTCAAAACTTTTTATTGAATACTCAGACACTGAAATGAAACCTGACCATCAAGAAATTGGAACAACCTTTGTTTAAAAGGAAATAGCTGTTTTTGAAGCTAGCAAATCAAGACCCATGTATTAGATTTACTTTTCAAACCTCTTCAAACAATTTCTCCTACATCCGTAGAAGCTGAGAGAGCTTTTTCAAGCTTTGGACTTTTGCTACTAAAATAAGAAGTTCTTTAAATAACAAAACTTTAGATGCTCTAACTTTTCTAAAGCAAACTATAAAGAGTACTCATTGATATTATTTACTTTTGTCCTAATAATGATGATAAACAAATACAAGTTACTAATATCTATGCTTTTTTCATGTCGACGATATTTTTAGTACGTGTTGCGTTGTGTAATTATAAGAAACTCTTACTGACAAATTTAGAAAAACCGACTTTTACTGACAAATTTTACTAGAAAAACTTCCAGAACATGTGTGCAGGGGCGGATTAGGCCACCGGGACACCGGGATATTTCCCAATGGGCCGTCAGCAATACAACATTTTAAATTTTTATAATATTTTAAAACGTATTTTCTTTAATTTTTTTAATAAATTTCTAGAATAGTAATAAAAATTATGAGTTGAAATTTACTTCAGATTTTGCTTTATTCAACTTTGTTTTCACTATAGATTATTGTTTAAATAAAACGAGTTAAATAAAAACGCGTTAAATAATTTATTATACATATCATATATAGAATTTTTAATTTAATGTAATGCTTCTTTTATAATTTATTATTTTAATAAACATTTTCTAAATCAAAACAATATTATAAATATAATATAAAATATCTAACAAAAAAAGTAATTAGGTATTTATATAAATATTGGTTTTTTATTGATACGGTATTTTACTATTTAAAAATTAAAAGTAATCTATTTATATTTTATATAGTATGTATAATATTAACAAGAAATCTCTACACAGTTTATAAAATAAATATGAATGATTTATTATTAATGAAGATGTAGGTTTATTTTAATAAATATGTAGGTTTAATAATAATGTAGGTAATAATAATGTAGGTTTAATAAAATGTAGGTTTATTTAAAAAAATATTAAAATTAGTATATTCTAAAATTTTAAGTTATATTCTTTAAAAATAATCAGATTAACAAACTTCGCACAAATAACAATACAGTCGCAGGTCTTCCATTCATAACACTTATTTAAAAATAATCAATAAAAACTATCATAGTAGTTAAAAGGCTAATACAAATGTTTATTTTTTTATTTTTTTACAGGTGTGATGTCTAAGCGAAAAAGTGTACATGAAAAGTTACGTGAGAAAAACATAAAGCTTCTGCGAGAAGATGCTAAAACAACTAAATATCTACTATCCATGTTTTCTAAACTGAATTCAAATACCCTGCAACACCATGCTGATGCTGAGCCTGTTGATGAGGTTTAATCTCACGTTGCTAAAGAGACCCAAACAGACCTTGATGATGAAGATGGCGTTCATACTGACACAAATGAAATGACCCAACCAATCCTCATTCTAAACATTACAGCTTCTTCAAGCATGGTTGAACCTACTGGTGATAACAAAAAAACTACTACCCGAGTGAATGATTGGTTTAATAAGCCTCACCTGAATGAACTGACAACTTTTTATAAATATCACCCACATTAGCCTGAAACACGTCACTTTAATTCAAAAATGGTATATTATCGTCCTGAAGATGGTATGCAGCGTATGTTTCTTTCATTTTCAGAAGAAGAAGAGTGCCTGTTTTGCAGTGTTTGTTTGGCACATGGAAATGAGAAGCAGAAACCAAGTTCGTTTGTAACAGGTTTTAACAGTTGGACTCATATTCATCAACGTATTGTGGAACACGAATCGTCAAAGAGACACCAAGAATGTGTCGAGGCTTATCTACATTTCTCTGCTAATCGAACCATTCTAGATATGGTACAAGGTCAGCAATATAGTCTACGAAAACAGCAAGTTTTACATCGTAGATTGATCGTGGACAGAGTAGTGTCAATTGTCAAAGTGATTGGTAAACGTGGTATGCCATATCGAGGTAAGGCTGGTTGCGAAGCCATCAATGTTTTGGCTAACGACAGAGTGGATCATGGAACATTTCTTGAAATCGTGATTCTTGTTGCGAAGTACGATGAAATTCTAAAAGCGCATTTGAAGGAAATTATCGACAAAGGCATGCTGAATGATAAACAGGATAAGAGGAATAGAGCTAACAGAAATACTTTCATTTCCAAATCCACTGTAAACCAAATTATATTAGGAATTGCTAAATTAATGAAAAGTGCCATTGCTGAAAAAGTACAACAAGCGGGAATATTCTCAGTGCAACTTGACACAACTCAAGATGTAACACAAGCGGATAAATGTGCGATAGTCCTACGATACGTTACCGACAAAGTTGAGGAGCGACTTATTGGTGTTGTCGATTCACATTCTGGATAAGGCAGTGATCTGTGCAAATTGATGTCAAATGTTTTGGAACAAAATGGCATTGATATTACTAAATGTGTGTCAGATATTACTGATGGCGCGTCTAATATGGCCGGGGCATACAATGGATTTACTACATTCTTAGAAAAAGCGTCTCCTGGACACATTCACACATGGTGTTATGCGCATGTTTTAAATTAAAACGCCACCAGCAGTAATAAAGCTTCAATGACACTTTTTGGTATACTTCAAAAGGCTGCTATGTTTTTTCGTGAGTCCTACTTGAGAATGGACCTTTGGACTGATCACATAAAAAATGGCCAAAACATTCACAAACGACTAAGTGTTATCGGTGCTACTAGATGGGGGTCCAAACACAATGCTCTTCAAAAGTTTTTTGGTACGTTTCGCAACGGTGAAGGAGCATTATACACAGACGTCGTTCAAGTACTGGAAATAGCAGTCTCTTCCACTAAATTAAGTGTTGAAGCACGCTATGATGCGCAGTGTCTATTAACGTCCTTATTGAAGTATAAGACTGTACTGACGGGATTTGTATATCTAAGAATAATGGAGTCAACCACACCACTGTCCAAATACCTACAGACGTCTGGATTGAATTTCATAAAGGCGTTTGAGATGGGTAAAGTAACTATTTCAGAAATTCAGACTCAATCAATTTTGATCAAGTTAAGGTGGCTGCAGACCATTTCATTAATGTGTCCGCAACCATTCTTGACGAGAAAGAATGTGATTGTGTTACACAGACAGATTTGCCAATGGTACGCAAAAGAATAAGAAAAGTAATGGCAGGAGAATTAGCAAATGATGATCCACTTACAGATCCTTTAAAAAAGTTTGAAGTAAAGGTCCACAATGGTATTCTAGACACAGTGTTAAGAAGTCTGTCGACTCGGTTTGCATCACACGGTGAACTGTACTCTGATATGAGTTATTTTGACCCCAACGGATTTTCTGAGTTATTAGAATGTAATATTCCAAAAAAAGCCCTTCAGAAAATCTCATGTCATATTTCGGCAACAGGTGTGTAAATTTACTTATAAATATAATTGATTGGTTTCTTGTTAAATTTTATTAGTAATTAAGTATTTTTGTTTTCCAAATTGGTAAACTTCATTAAATTTTTAATTAGCATTTGATAAGGTTATCTCTTTTGTTCTTTATTTTGAATATTTATAAGATTATCTTTATCTTTTTATATTTTAGGCGAAGAAGCGCAGCTGTTGCTTGAGCTGTTGGACTTTGCAAAAAAGTGGCAAGTTTTAAAAAAAAAAATTGGAAGAGAGTTACGATTGCTCTGATCAAATCACGATTGATGAGGATGAGGTTGAAAATGAAGATGACGCCACCAACCATAAATGCGGCCCTCTAAAGAAGTGTCGCTCGTGCATTTACTGTTGCTACAATGTGCTTCGAAAATATAATCTTTACGGCAAGAGCTACTGCATGCTGCACAGGGCTTACAAATTCATGCTCACAATTTCAATTACCCAAGTGGCTTGTGAGAGGAGTTTCAGCAAGTTGAAATGTGTCAAAACAAGATTGCGAAGTCAGTTGACAGAAGATCACTTGGACTCACTGTTGATGATGTGCATTGAAAAGGACATATTGAGTAACATAACCAACGATGAAATTATTGATGAACTTGCTAAATTGAGTGGTGAATTAAAAAAGTTACTGTTTTTATGATTTTTAGTTTTTGTGATTTAAATATGAATTTATAATACAAATATAACACATGTACTTAAATGACATCTTTATTGATTTTAAACAAGTGTATACAAGTCCTTATTGTTCAATAGTGTTACAAAAGTATTTAAAAGTGAGGTTACAAGCGAATACGATTTAAAAAAAAAGGTCACTTGGTGGGCCTTTTTCATGATAGCATTTCCCGGGCCTTTTTAAAAGCCTAATCCGCCCCTGCATGTGTGCCATATATTTACAAATAAATTATAAAGTGATGAATATGGTCTTGAACTTTGCTAATAATAGTTTTTGTAAAACAAACTTATTGTATTTATCTGACAATTTTTTTCCATTTTTTTGTTGTTTGAAGAATTACTGCTCTTTTAAATTCTAAGACTTAATGTGGTAGCAGTGTAGTGGTAAAGCGCTCGCTGCATAAGCGAGAGGTTCCTAGTTCGATCCCCACCACGTCCCTGGTAGTACCGCGCTTAATGGGGAAACCCCCTCTAAATTTACCCAAATTTTATAAAAAATATTTTTATTTATTTATGCATTTTAATGTATGCAGAATTCAAAATTATTTGTTTTTTACTGATTTTAATCATTAAATCCTTCAAGTTTAGTATTTTTTTAAGGTACCTTAAAATTTATACCATAGCAATGGCCATAGCAACGGTTTAGCACCCCATTAAAAATTCTAATAACTTATGTGTATTTTTAAATAGCTGCAGTAAAATGCTTGGTTTGGCTTATTTACTTATCCAGCGAGCGAAAAAAGTCTGGTTTATCAAGTCAGATTACAGTTTTCTGTTATTCTGAAGCTTTTAAAATTGTCTATTTTCTTAATTTATTTAAAAAATGGGTAAAGCGTGTAGAATAAAATCAAGAATAATAATTAAAAAAAGGAGGAGAGGTTTCTTAGGGAAGAAATTTAACAGTCTTGGCAAAGAAAATATTGAAATGGAGTTAAATGATAATCCTTCTGTAACAATTTTGATTGATTCAAATAATACAGCTGTCAATAATATTAGTAATAGTCAATAATAGTAAATAACGAATCTGGAATAAATTTATTTTTTACATCTGTATCTGCGAAGAAAGTATTGAATGTTCCAGAGCTTTTACAAGAATGAAAATATCTGGATATAGGATTATAGATTGCTCTATATCTGATATATTTAGTGCTTTAGCATGCCCTCAATGTGGCGAGTGTTCATCCTTGTCATTGTCCGAAAAAATGCAAGCCAAAAAAGACTTGCCTCAAAGTTACTTATCAAGTACTTTAACTGCAAATATGAAAATGAGTTTTATACTTCAAAACAATGTAACAGAGGATATGATATTAATTGTAGAACAGTATACGCAATGCGTGCACTTGGACAGGGACATTCTGGTATAAAAATATTCACCACTTTAATGAATATGCCACAACCAATGAATCAAAATAATTATGATAAGTTACCTGTGAAAATAGGTGCTGTCACACAAAAAGTTGCTGAAGATACCATGTTTGATGCAGTAGCAGAATTGCATAAACATGTTGCTAACGATGAAGTTTTTGATATTGGTGTGTCATGTGATGGTACTTGGCAGAGAAGAGGCTTTTCATCATTAAACGGTGTCTTTTCTGCATTATCAATGGACACTGGAAAGGTTTTGGATGTCGAACCAATGTGCAGGTTCTGCAAAGGTTGCTTTTTAAAGAAAGATCTTTTAAAAACAAACCCTACAACCTATGCCCAATGGAGGAACTCTCACATTTATAAAAACAATTACAAAGGATCTGCAAGCAGTATGGAGACCACTGGTGCAAAACGTGTGTTTTTAAGATCTATTGACAAGTACAAACTGCGATATGTGAATTTTTTAGGAGACAGGGACAGTAAAAGTTTCATTAATGTCATAGATACTTACCCTGGCATTCAAGTTAATAAGTTAGAATGTGTGGGACACTATCAAAAACGTGTTGGTACACGACTACGAAATTTAAAGAAAAGAGAAAAAGGTCTCGGTGGGCGTGGTTGTCTTACATATGCAGTAATCGATCGTCTGCAAAATTTCTTTGGCGTTGCTATTAGGCAAAATGCTGGAAACTTAGCAGGTATGAAGGCAAGCGTATTGGCTACATTATTTCATGTTGCATCTTCCAAAACAAATAACTGCACTTTCCTCACTGTCCTACCGGCATCAATAGTTGGTGCAAGTTCAACTTTGATAAAGCAAATGAAATCAACACAATCAAACTGGGTCCAGGTCTTCCAATGAACGTAATTTTGAAAATTAGACCTATTTTTGAGGATCTTAGCAAAGATTCAGAACTAAAAAAATGTTTACATGGGAAAACTCAAAACGCAAATGAATCGTTCAACAGTATGATTTGGGACCGATTATCGAATACCAGATATGTGTCACTCGATAATTTGAAATTTGGTGTATATGATGCGGTAGCAAATTTTAATATTGGTATGAAAGATTCAGTGTTAGTTTTTGAACAATTAAATATGTTACCAGGTGCTTTCATGGTTAAAGGTTCCAATAAAGTAAACAATAAAAGAATAAAACAATCTAATTATAGAATGAATGAAAAGATAAGCTGAGGCGACAGTTAAATAGAGCAAAATTTTTTTAAAAAAATGACAATAATTTGGAAAAAGAGGGTATAACTTATGAACCAGGAGGATTTTAAATACTGTTTTTTAGATTTAATGAGGTTAATGATTGCTTTTTTATACATTTTTTGGTGTTATTTAATAAAAAAAATTAATAATTTGTTTTTTTCTCAGTATGAAGTATTTAAGACGCCGGCCAACATTGCTTGCCAACCATTCAAGAGTCGTTTCTAAAATTTTCAGTGGTTGTTTATTAACTGGTATAGAGTGTTTTAAGTTGAATAGTTTTTTTTTTTTTTTACACCTGTTTATGCTGTTTTAATACCATATTATTGAATATTGGACTTTGACTTCAAAATACCTAATTTTATATTTGTAAAAAAAATTCTGTTCAACTAAAAACACTCTTCTTCTCTATATAAACACCATATAAAAATTTCAACTTGTGTTATTTTGCTCCCTGCCCACAATATTGGCCGGCGTGAAACCTGTTTTTGCTGTTTTTTGGTAATTTTTTATGGTTTCCATAGCAACATGTTACCATTTTATTTTTTTTGTACATTTTTCTTATTTTTTTATATATGCTATTGATCTGACAAATTTTTTTTTTCTAAAAATTGATTTTAAAATTAGAGGGGGTTTCTCCCTTAACTTATTTCTCCGCGCAGCGCCCTTGTTCGTTAAGGTTCGTGTTTCGGAGTTATAGAGTTGAAAGAGGGCTATAACCACTACTAAGTAGCCTCCTCATCTGTCATTATTTGACATAAGTATAAGCATATAAATGTTTGGAGTTTGCTCCATGTCTAGAAGTTACCTATCTCGAACACCAAAAAATTCTTTCTACGCCTATGAACAACACCAACAACAAAAATTATACTTAATGTAATATAAAAATAGAAGCTCTTGTATCTATGAAAATAGAAGTTTTTTACAATAACATTTTTGATCCACATTGGGCAAGTTCGTGTACTTAGGGTTGTTCCACTTTATTTGAAAATTTTAAAGTTCTAAGTAATGCTTTTCAGTGGCTGATCCAGGATTTTTAAGGTTGAGGGAGGGGGGGGGGGGGGAGAAGTCGAAATATTTTTGTATTTGTACCACATTTGCGTGTGTTAAAAAAAAGCAAATGTTTCTCTATTTCTAAGATATTTTAGGACTTTCAGATTCTGATGGGGATGCATACCACCATTTCCCCCTACCCTTGGATCCGTCACTGATGCTTCTCAGTCAGGTGATTAGTCATCAAAATATTTATTTTTATTCTTATTGTGATTCGCAGAGAGCGTTGCTACGGCAAGTTATGATCCAAAAACGCGTTTTGATGGTTAATTTTTGCCGCTGGTATTTTAGATTGTTTTACAACCTAAGAGGAAATACTTTTCTATAAGTTCTTGTATATTATATTGTTTGTTACTTAAGTACTGAATGTGATGTTCAATAAATTTCCTCTCAATCGGGGTTGTGTGGGTGAGGAGTTTGCTTGACGAGGTAGATTATTGAACTTTGATTGGTGCAGATTTTTTTCTCGCGCTTCTTTTGGGACTATGATTTTAGGCGTTGATTATTTGTTAATTGTGCACAGAACTAGTGGCCAATTTTGTTATTTATTTAAGTGTTGCAATTAGGTAACACTAGATAAATTTTTTGAAAACAGTAGAGAGATGTGATTATATCAATGTCACTATTTTTAGACAAGTCTGAGACGTTGAATTTGGGCATTGAAAAAATTCGACCCTAGGTAGACGAACTTCCCCTAAAGTTGGGATATCCAAGATACATCATTTTTATATAGTATTTTTTATAGAACTTAAAAATCACTCAAAAAATTCTCTTTAAAAGTGCTACACAATTAAATTTAAAAACTGTTTATACTTAATGAGTACCATGACCCCCTCATGATCATTACCTAAGAAAAAACGAATATATGTTCCTTAGATAAATAACGCAATATTTTTTTCTTTCCATGTATTACTACAAGGGCTTCACAATTTCTATTGACCTATTTAAGACGTTAAAAATGTTTCTGAACAAGTTTAGTTTTAACAATTTAAAAACATGCTAAACGTTTTATTTAAAATGTTTTTATACAAAAGTTAACTTTGTATTGAACACAAAGCATGCTCTTCGATGGTTGCTTGGACAGCCCATCTTTCTCTTAACAAACGAAACAAAAGAAAGTAACTAAACACAGATATAGGCAGCATCGATAAACATTGATACCACAATGATGAGTACGTCATTACATAGAGCTGATAAATTACTGTAAAAAATTGCAATGCTGCAAGCCAGGTTAACAAACGCACAGGGCTTTTGAATATAAACTGAAACAAAAAAAAGTTAAATTATGCCGATTTTATTCAAATGTTAAAAAAATATTTGAATAATACAAACGTTATGTGAATAAAAAAAATATAATAGAAAACATTTAAAATGAAAATTAAAATAGAATTAGAAAAAAAAAAAAAAAGATAAAAAATGATAAAATGTTTTTGTTGTAAAACAATAAAAGCCATTTTGTTTATGTTATGTATTTCTTTTTTATACCACGAAAATTATGTAGTCAAAAGTCCCTGATAAGTCGAAATAAGGTTGATTATAAAAGGCATTTATACGAAGATTTCTTCAGATTTTTCTCTAGAATATTGAGATTGCGTTTTGTGAACATAAAAATTTAGGATATGAAAAATTACTCACATAAAATCTAGAATGATGTTTATCACCAGGAACAGCTGTGTTTTGCTTTTCTAAAGCTCGAAACACATCCTTGTTATAATGAACTAATGCTGAGTGAGGCCATATAGTTAAAGGAGACCATCTAAAAAAAAAAAAAGGAAAGTCAAACGGTAACAAAATCATTAACTATCAAAATTTCACATTTTCAACTTAAAATATTTCGTGACTGTAGGCATCAGAGAATTAGTAGCTTTTAATTCAACTTCTATTTCAAGAATAGTAGGTTTATTCATTATTTCAAGAAATGTATGGAATTGAGGATGTTTCTGATTTTTATATCAAATTATCTAGAATTCAGATTCATTTTATTAAGTATATTTATTTACTTGGTCTGATTATTTATTTACTTCGTCTTGATGATTTATTTATTTGGTCTTGATTATTTATTTACTTGGTCTGATTATTTATTTACTTGGTCTGATTATTTATTTACTTGGTCATTAATATTTATTTATTTGGTCTGATTATTTTTTTACTTATCTGATTATTTATTTACTTGATTATTTAACAAAATGTTGTAAAAGATTTTTTTGTTTACACCTGTTTTTCTGGTTGTTTTTCTGATTGTTTTTTTTTCACAATGAATTTTATTAAAATGTTTTAAAGTGTTGCTAAAGACTTGAATTGCAAATCTTTCTTGTTTTAAATTCCTTTTAATACAAATATAAAAAAAGATCACATTGATGTGAATTAATCCAAAAAAGTTTGTCTAATCTTTTTACACAAGTGTGTGAAAAATATACTAAAATACTTAAGTATTATAGTATATTTTCAAATGATATTTAAAACATAATCTTTTGGTTGTAGCAATTTACTGTTTCTTTGTGTGTGAGGAGGCAATTGCACACTCCATTATTTTGCACCTGGAAATTTTTTAAATTGACATTTAACATTTTGGAAGATGTATTGTATATATTGAAAATGTACAGGTTAACCCATTGTAAGAGATCCACATCACTTTAACTACCTATCTACTGGAAAATAGCATCTGCTGTTTTCAATTTTAAAAACTCTGATCCCACCAACTATCATGATAGTTAATACTTCAATATTTTACTTCTACGACTGACTTATTCACCGACTTGTGAAGTGAACACTGAAAGATTCTCTTGTGTATTAGATAGAGGTAGCGAGACAAGTTCTTGAAATATGAAAAGGTTTTGATAAAGCTTGGCATGCTGGTCTTCTCCTTAAACTTGCTTCATATGTTATATCGGGGAGACTTTTTGAGATTATTAATTTTTCTTTTTTACAACAGCAGTATTATAATCATCCTCAATGGGGAAAACTTTTTTTCCAATAATTTCTGGGGTACCTCAAGGTTTAAAATTAAAATTCTAAATAAGCTAAAGTTTGACACATAATCTTGTAATATCATTTAGTAACACCAACACCAAAAACAATTTGGTTTTTCCTTTGGGGAAATTGAGTTATTGAAATTTTTCTATAAATTTAAACTTTACATTTTAACATATTAATTCAAAATATTTATAATTTTAAATATTATTAAAATTAAAATAGAGAAATAACAATTCCATTAACATATATAAAATAATAAGTAAAATATCATAACTCATTAAAAAATGGAAGAAAAAATGTTTAGAAATTCAAAAATTTGATTAAAACTATCGATTCTAAAAGTGATTCGAATATTTTTCAAATGGTTTATTTTTATTTTTTTTTAAGCAATCAAAAACATAAAATAATAAAAATTCCATGTCCACGGAATGAAAGTTAAAACCAAGAAACATAAAAGGTAATTAAGATTATTTTAATTTAAAAATTTTTATTTAGCACTTTTCTGTTTTAAATTGTTTATCCTGTTCTTTAGAAGTTAAAATTTTTCAACAACAATGGATGAAGACAAAATAAAATCAATTATCTATAAAGAATGTGGCCTTCAAAAATATTTATGCCATCCTGAATGAAATCCAGTGTTGATTGTTACTACATTGGAACAATAAAACAAAAATGAGCTGTGACATTTTTACAATATTTTTGCAGTGCTGCAAATATATTGTAAAAATGTGTCAAAAAAGTTTAATTAATTTTTTACCAATTTTTATTAATTATATTTTAGGAACAAGTGACACAGTCAAGCAAAGATGAAAGCAAAAGTGAATTTTCCAATTTTCCACTCTCATAATATCAAATAGTAATATCAAAATTGTGACAAATTTCAGCTTGGGTTATTTTTTCTAAAATGACTGGATTAAATAACATTATAAAGATCTCCCATAAAGGAAGATAAAACTAATATAAGTATATATAAAGAAAAACAACAAAAAAAGCATGACAATTAATTGGCTAATTACAAATTCAATAAGTTTTATTTGTTTGAAAATTATGCCTAATTTTTGTCACCAGTGTTTAACATAAACAATAATTTAGGTCTCATAGCATAAAAAATTTATGTCCCTAAACATAACTCCATGTTTTTGAAAGTATAAATGGAAATTTAATTTACATTACAATATGTTGGAAATATTATCTATTTATTATACAATAATCTAGTCTGCATAAACATAGTTTAATAAATAGTTATTACTGAAAGTCGAATTTCATGTGAATAATAGTATAAAACCTGAATAAAAGAAACAAAAAACAT
This sequence comes from Hydra vulgaris, assembly GCF_038396675.1. Lineage (NCBI taxonomy): Eukaryota > Metazoa > Cnidaria > Hydrozoa > Anthoathecata > Hydridae > Hydra > Hydra vulgaris. The sequence goes on from NC_088922.1 coordinate 32,968,581, forward strand.
TAGAAAAACAAAAAAGAATGAATTGGAATAAGCAAATACTTTGAAAATAATGAAGTTAAAGTTTATACAATTTTAACAAAAAATTTTTATAACAATAAAAAGAAAATATTAGGAAACTTTTGTATTACTGGTACATCAATCAATTAAAGATGGTTAATACTCTATGCTCAATAATTTGAGTTTTTTTTGTTTTTTGTTTTTTGTTTAAGATTATGTGTAGTTGGGCAATATGCTACCAAAAACAGTTGTTAACATATTTCCTTGTAAGTGTAAGATGTGAAATTAGCCAATGTATTAATTGAATTTTTGAAGATGCTTTTATATAAAATATGAAAATTAGATTACAATACAACATAACCCATGTCATTTTTATCGCTAAATCAATCACTTTTTGATAACATTAATTTTACAAAATAGTGTGGTTTAGACCTCAGTACTATTAAGAATAAATTTAGAATAAACCTTAAGATTTTCCTCTGATAATGAAAAAATTATCTCATGTCTACAAGACTCAAAAAAATATTTAAAAAGATTTCTGAAATTACATACATATCAGGTGTTTGTTTTTGTCCATCATATACTTCCCAACCTCCAAGGTGTAGAGCGCATTTGTGGAGACCATCAATATAATGATGTGGTACCATAAAATTCATAAAGAAGACAAATACACTTACAAATACAATTAAGATATGTTGTATTGCCCATGATTTATCAAAAAACAAAGATTTATTCTAAATTAAAAAAATATATATTAACAACAACCTGTTCAAAAAAAAATAAAAAAATTTAACAACAAAAATATTATTAAGAATTAATAAGGTTGCTCAAAAGAATGCTTGATAAAAAAAAATTGCAAAGAAGGCCTAAGGTTTGATGAAAAAAAGCAAAGATCACACAAAAGAATATTTTATGAAAATGAAATGATCATACAGAAGACTACTTTATAAAAAAGCAAATATCATATAAACAAGTTAAAGAGTGAATGTTTAAAAAGCAAAAATTACATATAAGACTCAATACTTGATAAAAAAGCACAAGTTACATTAAGACTCAATGCATGATAAAAAAGCAAAGGTCATACAGAAGAATGTTTGATAAAAAGGTATAAACTCAAACAATTTTTTAAACAAAATTTACTTTTTTTTTTTAGAAAATATTTTTCTTTCATATTTAAGCTCCTATAATTTCAAGTTGGCCAATTAAACTATTGGTATAAGAAAAACCCACTTAGAACCTAAATCTAATTTTTAATTTTAATGTGCCTATAATATAATGTAAAATCATTATTAATCAAAAATGTATAACCAGTTGTTAAGTATTAGAAAAACAAAAAGAAATGTGAAAACACATTAAATTTTATAACTTTAAAAAAAATATATTTTTATCTTAAAAAAGGTTTTTTGACTTGATTTGTGTAAAGTGAAAAAATGACACTGTGTAAAATAATTTTTTCTTTGGATTTAAAGTGCTATATTTCAATCGCTTATATCTAATGACTGTGAAATTTGTTTTTATTGAGACAGAACAAGAAACATTTTATATTTTCATTCAATTAGTTTGATAAGAACAATAACTGCATATTGAATAGACAAAGACAGTAAAAAATCACTAAAAAAGCTTCAAAAATGAGTAGATTTTTTAGATTTGCAAGTCTACTGTAAATCACTTTCAGTCCCCAATCGTAGTCTCCCATCATATTTTTGTTATACTGTAATCAATAATTAGGGCTGTCAAAAATACCCTTTAAACCTATGGACATGCAAAAAAAACAGTCAAAAAATTTTTTCATTTAATAATGTCATTTATATAGAGATGTTCTTTTACTGACTTTATTTTGCTGATTAGCAGTGACTGGATTTGAACTCGTATTGCATAACAGTCCAGGTTTTAATATTTCATTTGACATTCTAACCAACTGAGCTAACCAGCCACGATAATATTAATCATTGAGGAATAAATTATCTGATGTATCTGAATCAAAAACTCAAATAACTTTCCAAATCTTATGCTAAATGTTTTCAGAAATTTTAATGATTATAAAAAAACTGATGATAAAACTGATGATTTAATGATGATATAAAAATGATGATAAAAAAAACTGAAATTTTTAACAACAAGATTTTGAAGATCTTCTATTGCAAACCTAATTGTTAAATTATACTATTGTTAAATAATTGTTAAATCAATTAATGATTTTAAACTTTAAAAATGAATGAAATGAACTTTAAACTTATCAAATAATGGTTACTTGATACTTAATAATCCTACATGGCCAATAACTAACAGGAAGGTAATCGGGTGCCCGGGTACCCATTAACAACTTTTTGATAATGATATTTAAAGTCCAATATAACTTGATGAAATTACTCTGTTTGTTCCTTTGAACAAGTCCATGTTCTTACTGACTTAAAGTGACATTCTGCATCCCATTTTTATCCAGTTGCATAATTCTCCACATAGTTTTCATCTAGTTACTACACAAAAAGCCATGAACAACTGCAACATAACCGTTTTAAGTCACTCTCTCTGTCCTGTTCATCACACTCTATGAACCTCTTGATATGTGGTCTAAAAAAGATACTATATTGAAAAAAGATACCAAACAAATTTCTTAATAAGACCTAACTTGATGTGTAGTGATGACATTAGCATTTTCTGACGCTCAGTCAGCAATTCCTACTTCACATTACTATTGTCCACAGACCTGGTCCATTGGCCAGTCCTTTGTGTAATAGTGCACTTTAGTATCATGACTGTCCCAGAGGCAAATGAAACAAAGAAATTCATGAAACTGCCTTGTAGACTCATGATGAATGACACCGATTCCAAGTCTCTGATAATCTTACATTTATAGTTGTCATACTTCAAGAAACTCAGCAACATCTTGACACTAGTGATGGCTCAGAGTGATCATCTCTTGGAGATACACAGAGTAAGCCATCAGAATGAACAGGTAGTTGTTTCTATTGTTAAACAATATGGCTTTGAGGTACAAGGACGAACTGTCTATAAATAGGCACCATTCACTCATGTGATACCAAAAACCCTAAAAAGTCTGGTAACACCATCGCAGAAGAACAGCTCTATTAAACTAAAGAAACCAGAAAAGTTGCATGTTTTTATCCAATAAAATTTACTGTTTGAGCCTGGATATGAACTTGAAGCTAAGCATTCAACTTAGTAAGACCTAGGTCTCTGATTAAATTGTAGGTGTCTTTCTGGAAGTATGCCTTCATCTTCTCAATCACACCTGTGAAAATATAATCTCTAATACCTTCAGGAGAACAACAAGGCTGAAAATGATTTCAGTCTTGCTGTTCTCCTGAAAATCACTATGCTCTCCTGAGGTTGTCAGAGTAAATTTTGATTTACTTTAATTTTTCTAGTTTAATTACTATTATTGGGTTTAGTAAAGTGTTTTAAAATAATTTTTAAAATTTTAAATCAATTTTTAAAAATTAAAATTTGAGATTTAATTAAGTAAAATATCTATTAAAAGTGTCATTTTATGATTACATCTTCTATTCAAAACTAGGCTAACCAGAATACTCTTTTTTACGTAAAAGAACACAGCGCTGAAACTTATTCAACTTAATTTGTTGTTATGCTGTCCTACATAAAAAAGAGTATTCTGGTCACCCTAATTCAAAACGGATAAAAACTGTTTAATTGGTGCTTGTTGTTTTATTGCCTTTAGAAAAGGATCAAAAAAACTTATTTAAGTAACTCTTGCAATATTATATAAATATATATATATATATATATATATATATATATATATATATATATATATATATATATATATATATATATATATATATATATACACATATAGAGAGAGAGTCAAAAATAATGAATGGGACAACCCTTAGTAATGTTCCTATTGATCATAGAAACTACTGTACAAACTATACTTAAAATATTCCAACATAATTAGGAGATAAGCAATATAATTCTTGAAAATAAAATAAAACAATCATGATAAAAAGTCATTATAGAAAAAGCATTAAAATTTTTATAAGTGTGTTAAATGAGAAACATTAACATAACAATACCTGTGTAAATTTTAAAGGTATAAATGCAACATAATATGTACTAACAACAGAATTAAATAAAATCTGTTTCATGCGCAAATTAAAATCATTTCGTAAGCATTCAGTTTCGTATCGAACACTATCAGGTGACATTGCACAATGATCAGGTGACATTGCACAATGATCTTGACAACTTGAAATTGAACTACTTTTTATGTATCCATTAATTATGTATTTATCTATATTTGTATTGTTTTTTTGTGAAGATATATTATTTTCTTTATTTTGTGTATTTTGCATATTAGAAACTTGAGTGATTACATTGACTGGAACTTGTAGAGATATTGCTTGATAAAACAGAGAAGCATTTTCTAAAAGAAGATTTTGAACAAATTTGGTTTGATGAGTTCCAAGTTTGTAAAATAGAGGATAGTTAGAAACACTTAATGAACAACCAAATGTCCATATGTAAATAGCAAACCTGAAAAAAATAAGTTTGTGATGATTAGAAATTTGTAAAATGCAAACAAGCCCTCAAAAGTGCATAATAAAAGAGCTTATAAGTAGACTTTTACAAACATACATAAAAAATCACACGTATAAAAGTATACATACATTAGCATATAGTATACATATATACTATACATATATATACGTATACATATATATACGTATATATACTATACATATATATACATATATATACGTATATAGTATACATATATACATAGTATAGCATATAGTATACATATATACATTAGCATATAGTATACATACATGTATACAATCATAAATACATGTATAAAATCATGCATACATGTATACAATCATACATACATGTATAAAATCATACATTATAAATACATGTATAAAATCATGCATACATGTATACAATCATGCATACATGTATAAAATCATACATACATACATGTATACAATCATACATACATACATACATGTATACAATCATACATACATACATACATACATGTATACAATCATACATACATACATGTATACAATCATACATACACACATGTGTAAAATCATACATGCATACATGTATACAATTATACATATATGTATAAAAGCATACATGCATATGTACATACATACATACATATACACACATACAGCCCTCGCAAATGAGGTCAGCATTCAGCAATAGAATGCCAACCTTATTTGCGAGTCAACCTAGAAGTGTTTCAGATTAGCAAAAAATTGCTGACCTTGTTTCTATGTTTTGTGGTTGAACCTTAGTTTCACATTTTTTCTGCTGACCTGATGCTGACCTTACAAAGAATCAGCAAATTATTGCTGAGCTTATTTTTTCTAATTCCAAGGGCACATACAGCACATACAGCACATACAGCACATACAGTGCGCATACATACATACAGTGGTGGAAAAAATTTTTCTTATATAACTAACAACTTTGTTAAAAGTAGCTAAAAATTTACTAGAAAAAATAATAAATACAGAAATGGTTAATTTTTCTTTTTCTTTAACTTTCGACTACTATTACTTTTTAAATATGTGGGTTAACTCTGATTATTTATAACACCACATGCACAGAAAACAGAGTGACTATTGACTAAATATGGGATCCTCCCATATTTAGTCAAAAGGAGGATTACTGCTACCCCTCCCCTTCAAACCTCCAACCCTGGCTTCTTCAGTAGTCTCCTCCAACTGCCTAGCCACTGAGAAATGTTATACACTGTTAAAAAATTTGCCATAGATTCAACAGATGAAGCCCAGCAGCAAAGTAACAGCACTTTCTCTGTAAAAATTAACAGTTTCCATTGTTTCTATTTTCTGTAAAAATCAACAAAAAAAGTCTGTTAAAAAAGATACAGGACTTTCTCCAAATAATTCACAGTCTCCATATTTCATTTTTCCATACAAACTAACGGAGAAAGTCAGACAGCAAAGAGACAGCACTTTCTTTGTAAATTTATGGTTTCCATATTTTGTTTTTCTGTTCAAATTAACAAAAATATAAAAAACCGTTTAAAAATTACAAACTTTGGTAGAATGAGTTCTGACATTATAGTACAAGAAGAATTGGTTTTACGTAATGTAAAACCAATCTCCACTATCAAACAATGAAAGGAGAAATTTATTTTTGTGACTGCATTTAGAGACTAATTCGCCTCTTTTGTTTAGGAGATTGTTTCCTTTGTAAAATAATATTTCGAATTTCTCATTTAAACAGATAATTTCTAAATGGTTTTTTATATTTTTGATTTTGTACTTCATGGCTGATGATTGCCGATAGGCATGAAACTTTAAGTTCCATTAAAAATTGCTTTTTCTAAAAATTAAGTATAAAATGCTCTATTTTTGAAAAAATATATATTTTCTTAAATATTGAGCACTCTACAATGATCAAGAGTTTAGTATTTTTAATACTAAATCATACAACAACAATTGTGCCTAGTAAATAATGAAGATAAAATGTTGAAGATATGATCTTTTTTTTCTATCCTATTCTTTATTCGAAGTTTATACATTTTCTATGCACATGCTAAATTTCAAAAAGTTATTTTGACTAACAGATACCCTATTTTTACCCTTACTTTTAGTACCTAAATTTTGTTTTTCTAACTTCATTTTGGGGAGAGGGAAGGGGGGGGGGAGACGCTGGAGGATATTTAACACTTGTTTATAGAAGCCAATAATAATTATTAAAATTTTATTCTATATTAAATTAATTCTGATTTTTCTATATAATGATTTTGTGATATAAGTATTAATATTACATTTATAAAGTATCAATATAAAAGTAACATGCATTATATATAAAATACATGTTATATATATATATATATATATATATATATATATATATATATATATATATATATATATATATATATATCATATATATATCATAAATTAGTAAAATATTACTAATATTTGTCTAGTAATATATTGACATACAGTGAACTCCTGATATCTTGAACTTCCAAGGGACCAAGAAAATAGTTCCAGTTAGCGAATGTTTGAGTTATCGGGACATTTTATCACACAAACTTTTGCGGAAAAGTAAAAAAAAAAGTTTTGATCTCAAAGGTAAAAACAATACATTATAAATTAAAATATGTCCTAATGTCACTGTCTTAGTTTTAAAGAAATGTCTCTAATGAATATAATTGAGACTGCATTGAGCTTTTGTTGAATTTCTTTACCCGTAAGGCTGAAGGGCATATAGTCATACAACACCTGCAGTGCCTCCCGAATATCACTAACTTTTGGGCTGATCGATTGCAATATCATCATCATTATCTTCCTTGTCATTAGCATCATATTCATTTGCTGCATTTTTAACTTCTTCTACCAACTGTTCATCTGTAAGTAAAAGTACTATGCTAATTAAATTTTCATCTGCAAAAATAACATCTTCAGCTGTTGTACCTGGAGGGTAAAAATTATCAAATTTTTCTATATGATTTTAGATTTAATTTCATCTAAAACTGAAAAAACAGAAAGATCTTTTCTTTTATCAATAGTTACAACCAGCCTTTGCAATGCCAAAGATCTGTAATAAACTTTCAAAGAATGTATAACTCCCTGATCCATTGGTTAAAGTTTAGATGTGGTATTCGGTGGTAAAAAAATGAGCTCAATAAACTTTAGATTATCAACCATTGGGTGTGCTGGGCAGTTATCTATTATGAATGCTACTTTCTTCCTTTCTTTTGTAAACGTTGTATCCATTTCTTGTGTCCACTCTTCAAACAGTACTCTATCCATATAGATTATATTTTGATTTCTATATCTGCAAGGTATCCTTTGAAGCAGCGAGCTGATTTTGATTTTCCTATTACAAACATAGAAATTTTATCACCCACTACATTTGCTGGGACCATCTCTATAAAACGAATTTTACTGTGCTTTTCCCCTATACACACCTCAAATTGATTTAGTGACTTCTTAGGTTGCATACGAAAAAACAATCGAAATTCATCTGCATTTCATCAAGTTTATACTTGGTTAAAATTGTAGGGAGAGTTGTTTCCTTCCATGGCGTTGTCATTTCAGCTGTACAAGAGTTACCCTCTCCGCATACCGTCTTGAAAGAAACATACCTGTTTTTCCAATGATCAAGCCAACTGTTTTTCCAATGATCAATCAGACACTTGAAATCCCTTTATATTTATTTTTTCAGCAAGTTCTCTGGCTTTTGCTTTAAGAATTGCTGCTGATACTGCCACATTTCTACTTCTTACATTTAAAAGCCATTTAAAAACAAGATTATATAAATTTGAAAATGTTCCTTCTTTAATTCTCATGTGTTTTGATTCCCTTGCGTCTTCATGCATACAAAATTTTTTTCTTTATTTTTGATCCATGTTGACGGTGTATTTTTTGGAATGTCATATTTCATAGCAGACTTTGACAATCCTTCTCCAATTTCTCTTAAAGCTTTTCTTTAATTGATTTTGTGTTCATTTTTCTCTTTTCAGCGACAGTAGCCATAAAATGTTAACACAACAAATTTTATTATAATATTGCAATGCATGTTAGTATAACTTATACTATAAACTAAACTATCAAACTATTATTATCGTTTACATTGCAATGCAAGGGCTTCATTGCGGTTTTTTTATATTATTTTTCTAAAGTTCGAGTTATCAGAAAAATATTAGCCACGGGAACAGATAAAATGGTTCGACTAAGCGAATGTTCGAGCTAACGGGTGTTTGAGTCATTGAGTTTTTTTTATGTGAAAGTATTAGTAAGGGTTCAATGGGAACTCAAGTTACTGGAAGTTTGAGTTATCTGGGGTTCAAGATATCGGGATTTCACTGTATTATATCTAATATTATTGGACATAAATGTATCGATATAAAACTTACAAAGTCTGTTTAAAATAAAATCATGTTATTTAACAAAAATAATATAATAGCTCAAAATGCAATCGTTTATGACAAATTTGTCTCTATCAGATAATATTGCAGGCAGTGCTTATATCAGTTAATTTAGTTTAGTAATAGTATTTAACCTTTAGTTTTTTACCTTTTATAAAGTGATTTGTTAAAAGTATAAAAGTATAAAAGTTTTTATTTCAGTTTATAAATAAAAGTATTTCATGTTTTAAGATTTCTTTTACAATCACTTTATACATTACAAAAACTCTCGCACACGCACACACATAGAGAATCATAAGTATTATGATGTAATCTCCATGTTTATCTATTTCTTTTTGTCAGTAATCAAGTTGGCCATTTTACACAGGTAAATAAATTTTAATCACATAAATTAAAATAGTATATATATTTATTTTGTATTTAAAATTGGTTTTTTTTTTCTGTATATTATAAAAGTTGTTCTAAAATGAATTTTACTATAAAAGCAACTATTAATATTTTTTTTAATATTGTAATTATGTTATAATTGTTATTATTATCAGATGATAAAATTGTTATAATTGTTATCAGATGATAAAATTACTGTATAACAATTAGAAATAAAACATAAAGTTTTTTTTTAATTTTTCTTATTTTGTTGTTATATCAGTTTTACAGAACAAAAATGATATAACAACACACAATTGCAGTCTAACAACAATTCAACATATTTAAAAGTAAGTTTAATTTATGTGCGTTATATTTAAAATTCTCATAAATAAACAAAAGTTGAATTACTCCACTCTTACAATACTTAAAATTCTCATGTGTCTGTGTTTAACTTTACTTTGTTCATTTGAGACTGTTAAGAAAATAAAACTTTGTTGTTGATATTATATTGTTAGTAGAAACTATTTATTGTTAATAGAAATTTATTGTTAATATAGTATTGTTAATAACAATATTGTTAATAATAATATTGTTAATGATAATACTGTTAATAACAATATTGTTAATAACAATATTGTTAATAATAATATTCTTAGTAATAATATATAATATAAATGTTAATAATAATACAGTTAATAGATATTTATTGTTAATAGAAACTTTGTTATTGGTATTTATAACATTTTAAATATGGGGCTAATCAGTATACTAAATAATGACACCAATGATGTGTCAGATAATGACACCAATGTTGTGTCAGATAATGACACCAATGTTGTCAGATAATGACATCAATGACAAAAATGTTGCGTTAGATAATGACACCAATGATGTGTCAGATAATGACATCAATGTGTCAGATAATGACATCAATGTGTCAGATAATAACATCAATGTGTCAAATAATGACATCAATGTTGTGTTAGATAATGACACCAATGATGTATCAGATGACACTAATGATGTGTCAGTTAATGACATCAATGATGTGTCAGATAAACTAAAAATAAAGATTGTAATTTTTTTCTTAAACTTTTATTATGTTTTTTATTTAAAGCATTCTTTAATTGATATTGAAAACTTAGTTACTGATCAATCAACGCCAGTAATAATAGACGCAACACTGAGTAGATGTTTATTACTTAATCACTATACAAATTATGTTTACACATTAACATTAATGTTTTTTTTTTCATTCTTAGGCCTTACATTGTTATATGCATACTTTTTATTTTCTAGTCAATTTTTTTTTTATAAGTTTTTGTTTGGTGATATATTTGTTGTAAATCTTTGTTCATTTTAAGTTTTTATAAAAAAATTTAATTTATTATTTATTGTAAGTACTGTTTGGGTGCATTGTCTGTCTTATACTTTTTTAAATATTCTTTTCTTAATCTTTTTTTTTGTCTTGACAACTGTTAAAATATGCTTTGTTTGAAAAATAATTCTCCTTTGTGTTAATGTACTTCATTTTTCTTTCAGGTGTTCAATGCTCGTGTTTGACCAGCGAGTTTATATGCCAAAGTTTGGAAATAACAATAAAATTTTTTAAAGATTTTTAAAAACTCCTTTTTTTTCCCGTTGATTTTTGACCTCAAAAAAAAATATATATATATGTTTCTGGGTCATCCTACTCTTGGCAAAATTATTTAAGATTTTTTAAACTTTAAACATATTTAAATACACCTTTCCAACTTAAATTCTACCATTTTGCACAGCCGGGACTGAACTATAAGTGTGGTGGTAAAAATCTGAATATTCGGTAAAAAGGCTTTTCAAATATTTGTAAAAACTGAGTGTTTATGCCTGTTAACAAATTCAACACAATGGAAACTGTGCAGTCATAGGTTGTTCGAATAGCCATAATAAACTTATAAGTGGAAAAAACAAGAATGCAATGTTCATGAAGGTTTAAAAAAAGAACAATGTGGTTGTAATTGTCCTTTCAAACTTTACTGTTTTCCAAGTTCTTTAAGAAATTCTAAAGAAGGAGAAAAGTGGAAAGTTTTATTAAAAAGGGAAGGAAAAAATAAGAAAAAATGGACAGTGATGGTTTATGTTCTTATTATTTTGTAGATGGAACTCCTACCATTGCCAATCCAGATCCTACATTACATATGGGATATAATTGTACTGATATAAAACCAAGAAAAAGTTTATTTAAATATTTTCCAAAATCAAACTTTTCAGTTTCGAAAGATATTAGCACAAACAATAATGGAATGAATAGTTATACAACTAAAGATAATACCATTGAGTAATGTAATATTAGTGTAAAAACACAGTTATGTAATATCATTGAATTATATAATACTAATAATGATAATACAATTTATTTACCACCACCAAGCTGTGAACATTCATATGCTAGACATTCATTGTTAAATATGTGCGAAGGATGTAATGTAAAAAGTTCTTTAATTGATTCTCTTGTTAAAAAAATAAACTCCTTGAACATATCCTTGAAGCAACTAAATTAAAAACAAGTTAATCAAAGTAAGAAATTATCAAAGTAAGAAATTATAGTAAGAAATAAAGAAGTAAGAAACTATAGTAAGAAATAAAGAAGTAAGAAATTATCAGTTTTTTCATGTAATAAAGTAAAAGCAGAAAAAAAAACAACTTTTTTACAGGGATTTCTACAATAGGTTTATTTAATGCTTCTCCCTTATTATACCTTTCCTTCCATAGCTGAGATACTGGCGAGAACCCAAACATACCCAGATTTTTTGCAAGTTAAAATGCAAATTTCATTCACCTAAATATAGAAAACTTACAAATCGTGATGAACTTTTTTTAACACTTATATGACTTCGCCTCGGAATTCTTAATGAAGACATTGCAGAACAATTCGGGATTTCTCCTACTACCTCCTCTAACACATTTACTACATGGATTAAACTTTTAAGCAGTGTGTAAGGTAATGCTCTTATTGTATGGCTTCCGTATGAATCCATAAGTGAAAATTTGTCTACAGTATTTAAGAATGCATCACAAATTTTGTGTGATTATTGAATGTGCTGAAGTTTTTATTGAACAACCAAAATCTCTACTAGCACAAGCCTCAACTTGGTCTGATTATAAACAACATAAAACTTTTAAGTTTCTTGTTGGAATTTCTCCCAGTGGTTTCATCACTTTTTTATCTGATTATGGCCAAAGATGCTCTAATAATTTTATAACTGTTATGACCAACGATGTTCTAATAATTTTATAACAAAAGATAGTGGTTTTTATGAATTATTAGAGCGTGATGATGAAGTCATGGCAGATCGTGGATTTCAAATCCAGGAAGAACTTTTATTAAAGTTTTGTAATTTGATCATTCCTCCAGGTGCTCATCTTAAAAGTCAAATGATTGCATCTGAATGTAAATAAACTAAATAAATAGCTAACTTAATACAAGTGGAGAAAGTAATAAATAGATTGAAAACTTATAGAACTTTAAAGAATGTTTTTCTTTTAACAATATTGCGTCAGGTTGATATTGTAAGAGTGTGTGCTGCACTATGTAACTTAAAACCTGTGTTGGTCAATAATGCAAGAGATGGAAATATAAAAACTTAAAAATTTGAATTATACAGGGTGATTTAATCAAAAGTATAAACTTTAAAATTGAATAAAAATTGTAGATCAAATCAGATTATTAAGTCCGATACACCATTTTAAAGATAAATTAAAAGGAAATTGAGTGATAAGAATTTATTTTTTATTTTTTATCAATATGACCTCCATTTTTTCAAATTAATAAATGATATCTTTTTGTAAAATTCAAAAACGTTGATTCCAAAGCCGAAGTGTTTATTTTTTGGATTTCTCTCGTGATGTTCTCTTTTAAATCATCCAAAGTCTTCGGTAATGGCTTATAAACTTTAGACTTAAGATAACCCCATAGGAAATAATCACATGGATTGAGGTCTGGTGATCGTGGAGGCCATTGTTGCTTGGTAATGAATTTCTCCCCAAATTTTCTTTGTAACCACTCTTGAACCATATTAGCCGTATGCGGAGTAGCCCCATTTTGTTGAAAGTAGTATTTTTTGTGACTCAACTTTATAGTGCTTAGACCAGAAAAAAATTTTAAGCATATCCAGGTAATTGTGCTGATTTACCGTTCCTTCAAAAAAGTAGGGTCTGTAGATTTTTCGGCAGGAAATGACACACCAAACCAAAACTTTGGCATCGTGCAACAGTTTCTCTATCCAATCCTCAGGTCTCTCATTTAGCCACATTCTGTTATTTTGCTTGTTGATCGACTCAGTAAGGTAAAAATAGGCTTCATCTGTAGTGATCAACCATTTGTGAACATCCTTTTCCAAGTCCAGCCACCATTGAGCAAAAATGACACTTTTTTCATAATCAAGTGGCAATAGTTGATGAGCACTCTGGTATTTATACGGTTTGAGTTGTAAATCTTTGAGAAGAATATCACGGCAAAGGCTGTATGAAATTTCAACATCAACTGAGGTTTTTCTGATCAACAATGTAGGATCTTCGAAGAAGAGTACTTTCAGCTTATTTCTGGCATTAATTCGAATGTCTTGCTCATTCCTCGGTTTTGGTGGCAAATCAAGTATTGTTCCGGTTGTATCAAATTTTTTAGATAATTTTGTGATAGCTGTTGCCGTTGGACATGGTCTGTTCTTAAATTTACTTCTATAAGCTCTCTGAACCAGACTTACGCTCTTCAACGCGACCAATTTTTTTGTTAAAAATATGCGTTTTTGAATATCTCATGGCTATGCTGTTATTTTAATTTTTTTGAAATTATTAACATTAAATTTCCTTTTTAATGAGCTTTAAAATGTACTATCGCATGTAATGTATTTGCAATCAAAAAATTAATTATGTTAATTTAAAGTTTATACTTTTTTTTAAATTAAATCACCCTGTATTTTATTTGTATTTTTTACAATATTCCCCCTATTTCATAATAGACTTAGCACTTGGAGTAAAGCATTTTGCTTAGTTGCTAGTTTTTTTTAATTTTTATTCCCATGTTTCCCCACTTGTGTTTGGAATTTAATGCTGTTATGCCATTTATGTTGGCTCTACAATGCTATTTAAATGCCATTAATAGTTGAAGCAATTTTTTACCCTTACTGATGTTAACGTGAAGTAGCTTGCACTAGATTACATGACCAGTAACAGGTTGCACTAGCTTACATGACCAGTAACAGGGTGACTTGACCTATTTGCTAAATAATATTAGGTTCTTAAATTTTGTTTACATATTGATTAAAAAATACATTATCTATTGTTGAATATGAAATTATTTCAATAATGCATACAAACGCATTATTGAAATAATTTTGTTTATAATAAACAGAAAGTAAACGGAAAAAAAGAGGGGGTAATAATATGCGATGTAATTTTTAATATAGAATGAATGGCTCCAAAGACTGACTTGATCATTATTTAAAATGCAAATTAGAAATTAAAAATTTTTAAAAACGAAGAACTCACAAATTAATATGGTTAATCTAATTTATAAGGTGTAGAAAAACAAGTCAATGTTCATTGAATTCTTGATCTTGTGATTTCCACAAACTTTTCAAATAAAATTTTACAATGATAAAATTTATTGATCATATGCTAAACCCTCCAGCAAACGAATATGAAAAGAAAAAATTAAAATTATTTTTATATTTGTTAGTAAAATATTTATATATTCAGAGCCAATGACACCAGGGGGCACTGACCCTCCCAACCACTTTTTTCTAAAAAACCTTTTTTTTTTTAAATTTCTATATATAGAGGACTTTTTTTTAGAAATGGACAATTGTAGCCCTCCATTCTAAAACTCATGACATCAGCCCAGATATATATAAGTATTATTAAGTTTGTAAAAAAAACTTATTAGTGATAAATTTTTTTTGCAAATTTTCCACTGAAATTGAGAGTTCATTTATGCCCATTGTTCATTGTCCAAAATATTGGTTTTAATTTCAAAAAATATTGTAATTAACTGGGGGAGGGGTCCCCCAGTTAAAGAGCAGAGCTGACAACACTGGAGGGCACGTGCCCCAACTTTTTTTCTAAAGGACATTTTTTTTTTTTTTTAAATTCTAGATATGGAGGACTTTTTTAAAAATTGACAATTGTTTCTCTCCATTTTGAAACCCGTGTCGTTAGCCTTGAAGCAATTCTATTGTAATTGTCACTTCTAAACATAAAGAAATTTTTAATCTTGAATGTCTGAAATGTTATAAAAAAGCTACATAGCTAAAGGGTTTCATTGCTTAAAACTGATAATAATTTTGTTACATTTTATTTTAAAATAAATAATGCAGACTTTTTGGTTAGGGTGATTGTCCTGTTGCCTACAAAACAACTTTTCAGTATATATGAGAACTATGTATTACCCATTGCCCTTAACAATCATTAGATATATAGTAATAATTTTTGAAATCCACTAAGACTTTTCCTATTGAATCAAAATTCATTGGTAGATTTAAAACAATAAAAAAATCTAGAAATATAACCAAAATTTTTTTTGTAAAATAACAAACAGCGCCACATTGCAGTCTATTGTTGACTAAAAATTGTGCTCAAATAATAATTATAATAATTCTTTTTAAAATTACACTTGATTGCATCCATTTTTTTATTGTCAAATTCAATGTTTAATAAAATTTGCATGAGGTGTCCACACCATAAAATATGAATGATGATGCCTTGTTGAAACAGCCATTTGTGCAAGGCATTGCATATAATATGCATGATTCTTGTTCAAAGAAATGCCAACATCGTTTTTAATTAAATATGGAAGTTTTACACTTTGATCAAGTGAGGACAAGTAATTTATAGAAAATGAACATTTTACTTCAAGACATGCAGGTGGACAACACAAACAAGTAACAATACGTTCAGGACTACTACCAATGAAAAGAATATCTCTATCTAAAAATAATCCACAATCAAGCAATGCTACCCTTTATGACTAATTTTTAAAATTTCATAAAAATGATTTAGAGCATTTTCTTCCATTTCTCTACCATACTTTAATGCGGGTATAATTGGATTAACAAATGACATCCCAGATATACGCTGATTTAATTCCCACATATCTGCAACTATTTTATTTTTTTTGTTTATTTTTGTTCAAACATCTTTTTGAAGCTGTTATAATACTTTTTCTAAATTTGTACCAGTTTTTATTTTGATTTCTGGTTAACTGCTCTATTTCTTCAATATTTTTTAGTGTCATATAAATTGTTATATTTTTTTCAAATGTAAAAATATTTTTTGATATTGCCAGTATATCATCAACACTCATTACACTTGATTGGGAAGTACTAATGTCATTTTCAACTTCTAAATGAAAGTCAATCTCTGGTTTAGGTACAGCATTAAAGAGGATGGAACTAGGTGCTATGTCTTTTAACGCTACAGCAATATCCTGGAGATTAAGCTTTGTAAAAGAATCAGAAATTGGATTAAATCTTTTGTGCTAACTGTCTACAAGCAGCCTTTTTTTTTTACTATGCTCAGAAAAATCTTCTCTGCTAAAATCTAGATATTTTATTTTAACAGGCAAAACATCTTTACGATTTGGAAGCCACTGATTTGACCCATTGTACAAGCTGAATTTGTTAAACCCATTCTAACAGCAGCTTCAATTTTAAACATTGCTGCAGCCACATGGTTACAAGTTTGGCTCATTCCTGCCATACATGTACAGTGACAAGATCGAATGTCCTTGCTCTTCAAGGTTACAATTAAAGTAGCCTTCTCATCTATATATAGGCCTTCTCAGCTTTGGGGAGGTGAAGTAACTTTGGGGAGGTGAAGTAACCTTGTTATTGAAAAAAGTTTTTTATTTTAGTTGAAGCTCGCTTTTTCTGTCAAAAAATGTCAGCATAATATACACCTCAATCTACAGACTTGATAATTTATTCAAGCGTGTTTTATTTCTAAGAGTTTTAGTACATAACCTCAGCAATTTTTTGTTTGCTTACATAATCGATCTTTTACACAAACAAAAAAATCAATGAAGTCATGTACTGAAACTCTTAGGAATAAAATGCGCTTGAATAAATTATCAAGTTTGTAGATTGCGGTGTATATTATGCTGACTTTTTGGACTACAACAAAACAGAGAAGGCGAACTTTGACTAAAATAAAAAAGTTAGTTTTTCTTGGAATACATTTATTCTTTTGTTTTAATCAAAACAATTTAGCCAAACATTCTATCATTCTCTTTGATATGAACACAACATGCCTCTGAGGTTTTGGACCCCTTTAAAGATATTTAGACTTTAAATGATTTTTAACCTGGTTTCAAATTAAATTTAATTAAAATGCAGTACTTTCAAATACGCAACTGACATAATTTAACTTTTAATGATTACGCAACAAAATCTCATAACAAGGCCTGGAATGGGCTTCATTTTCACATTTGATTTTTTTTTAAACCTCTAATTTGAATTATCAGAACTTGAGAAAATCAATTGAAACCAATCCAACCTATCTAAGCAGGAGTCGGAGCTCTGTAACATCTTTTTCAAACAATATAAAAAAATCATTTACAATAGCGATGTAACCTTTGTTACATCATTGTAAATGATTTCTTTAAAATGTTTCTTACTTTTAAACTATTTTCTTGCAACAAAAGAATTTTTTTTTGAACATTTTAAATTCACCCCAATATGCATGAGATGTTTTTTAAACGTCTAAATACCTATTAATACAATTTAATACCAAATTGGTTTAAGTTTGGTATTAAACTGTATTAATATGTATTTTTAGACGTCTAAAACAAGTATTAATATCATTCAATACCAAATTGGTTCAAGGGTTAAATCAAAAAAAGATCACGTGTTCTAAATATTTCCTTAATTACCATAATCTCATGTCAATTGTTTATTTTTATTTACAAGGTCAATCTGTAATACTCAAATTATTGCAGTAAAATAATTAATCTTAATTATTAAAGTTGAAGAAAATTTGAAAGCAAAATTTTACGTCATTTTTATAAAAACACCACAATTATTTGTCTCTTGACCCTGATAGAGGGAGAAAATTTGGTGAAAAAAACAAAACTTTATCCGAAAGTAGATTAAAAAATTCATTCAAAAGTTTTGAAAGATTTTTTTATTTCATGTTTAAAAGTAATGATCATCTAATAAATGCAACCCCCTCAAATTGAGGGGGTTGTAAAAAACTTTGATCTACTGGAGAATGCAGTTTTTTTTTTCCAAAATAAAGTTTATCATGACAGAGCACAGTGATTCAGAAGCACTAAAAATTTGGCCAAAATATAGTTTTTTGAGTAGCATAATTTTAATAATGTTATTAGCTAACTATTTTCTACTGTTTCTTGTGATTCTAATGGTATAAAAAAATAAATACTGAAATAATATATTTAAACGTTAATATACGTTTGAAATTGATCGAAAACAGCTTTTTTTTTCATTAAAATTTTATCATTATTAAAACTTAATTTTCTCCCTATATACAAAGTTTTTTATTTTAGTTTTTATAACATGCAAAGATAATAGATAATTCTATTTTAATTTATAAAAAAAATTTAAATATGTATTTATACAAGTTGTAAAAAATGCATTTAAGAAATGCTTTTTTTAACGATTTTAAACTGTTTTTTATGGTGCTAGGACTTTTTACCTTAGACTTCCTTCACGAAGCCAATTCTTTTTTTAAAGAGAGTTTGTATCATTCTATAAGAAATCAAAAAGGTTAGCTGCCCCAACTTGCCCCATTCGGAAATAATGTAGTTTTAAAAAGTTCATTTTATAGAAAAAATTAGCAACTTTCATGTTTTGCGAGTTTTTCCTGACATGTCTGAACAAAATTTTTAATTTAATTTTATTCTAGTGCATAGCTTATGTAGTTATCTCTGTTGTAGAATATATATATATATATATATATATATATATATATATATATATATATATATATATTTATATATATATATGCATACAAAAGTTAAAATAATTTATCTCTCTTTTTAGTTTAAAATGAATATAAAGTTTATTAAACATCAGCTTTATTTAGTTATTAAGACAGAGTTTTAGTCGATAAAAATGAATTGCTTCAAAATTTACTTTTTGATTACATTTTGGAAGTTAATCAGACAGACTTGCGTTCTTCTAAACAATATAGAAGTATACTAAAAATAATGGAAAATTTTATTCAAAACTTAAAAAAGAAACTTTATACTCATAATCGACATTGTGATCGCTTTGAAATTAAAGAAGCAAGTTGGCTTCAATCAGATCTAGTTATTCTAGAAAAATTAGAAGAACATTCCATTGCGTCAACTTTTAATAACATAACGTATCAAAATGAAAAGAAAACACTCGGAAGAAAATGCCTTGAATGGGAACAATCAAGCAGCAGAACAAAAAGAAGAAAGAGTGAAAAAATGGGAACAAACCATACTTATGACGAGTTGATCTTATCTGCTACAGTAAGTTCAAGGAGAAGTCAATGCTATAGTCTGTGTTTTACTTTAAACCAATTGGTTTCTTCCCCCAGTCAACCCAATAAAGTAGCTAATATGATTAAAAATGAAAAACCTATTATAAAATTATCTCCAAAAGAAGGTTTGGCTTTGATGGTCTCAGCTGGT
Organism: Hydra vulgaris; assembly: GCF_038396675.1. Lineage (NCBI taxonomy): Eukaryota > Metazoa > Cnidaria > Hydrozoa > Anthoathecata > Hydridae > Hydra > Hydra vulgaris. Next base: position 32,988,515 of record NC_088922.1, read on the forward strand.
TTGTCCCAAAGAGCTTATCAGAATAAAGGATTACAGCTAAGGAAAGAAATGCAAATATATATCCTTTATATAGTGATATTTTATTAGCAAGAAAAGAATGCTATCCTGATGGCATTATATTTATGGAGCAAAGTGCTAAAATTAAACTTCAAAGTCTTCTTGATCACACAATAGTTCGTTTTTTTCAAATTGATTCAATCATAACTCAAATTATGCAACTAGAGAATAACGATAAAACAAAAGGAATATTAAGTTGTAAATGGGGGTTTGATGGTGCATCTGGTCAAAGTGAATATAAGCAAAAATTTGGCAATGATAGTTCGAAAGACTCTGATTTATTTAGTACCACTTTTATTCCTTTGGATCTTTCATTTGGAAACATTTCTGTTTGGGCAAACCATAAACCATCAAAAATTAGATTTTGTCGACCAATACGAGTTCAATATCTAAAGGAATCAGAAGCTATTTTGAAATTTGAAAAAGAATATATTCAAAATCAAATAAATTTACAAGAGGATTCAGAGTTTGAGTTGATAAATGGTTTAGAAGTAATTGTAACTAAAGTTAAGTTTAATTTAAAATTAACAATAATTGACGGTAAGGCTGCCAATGCAATATGCTCAATTTCTTCACAATAAGTTTGTAATATATGTTCAGCTTCTCCTAAACAAATGAATTCTATTGCATGTGGCTCAATACCAATTCCAACTTCTAATATAGATAGCATTGAATTAGGTCTTTCTCCATTGCATGCTCGGATAAGGTGTTTTGAATGTTTGTTACACATTTCTTACAGACTTGAAATAAAAAAATGGCAAATTCGTGGTAATGACGACAAAGAAGTTTGTGGAAAAAAAAAACAAATCATACAAAATAAATTCATCGAAGAATTAGGGTTAAGAGTAGATTTTCTTAGGCAAGGTGGTTCTGGAACTTCAAATGATGGTAATACTGCCAGACGAGCATTTAAACATTTTGATTTATTTTCTTCTATTACAGGCATAGATAAAGAATTAATAGAACGTTTAGCAAACATTTTGAACATAATAAATTCAAGTTATGAGATAGATACAATAAAATTCAGTGAATATTGCACTAAAACAGCAAAGCTTTATTGTGAAAGATATAATTGGCTTTATATGCCTGTATCTATGCATAAGTTATTGCTTCACAGTTCTGAAATAATTTCAAAGTTCTTGTTGCCAATTGGATTATATTCAGAAGAAGCTCAAGAATCGAGAAATAAAGATAATAAACAATTCAGACTTCACCATTCAAGAAAAGATACAAGACTCCATACAATTGAGGACCATCTTCACTATCTTCTTATTACAAGTGATCCAATAATATCAACTATAATAATTTCCCAAGATAGAAGTAAAGTTAAAACAATTCAATTATCAAAGAGCGCTCTAGAACTTGTTAAAAAATCAAATAAAAATACCATTGATGAAATCCAAAGTGATAATGAAACTGATAATGAGTACAATGAGTATGACAATGAAGACGAAGATGAAGAAAATTATGAATTAGTTACTGAGGAAATAGATTACAAAGATGCATATGAACATAATGAATATGACAATGCTGATTGATTTTAAAGCTTATTTTTCAATTTAGATGAAATATAAAACGTATAGATCATGTTAGCTAATTATTTTCATAATTTTTTATTTGGTTTTCAAAATAATAATTACTTTAAAACTTAATTAGCAAAAATTGCTCAAGGGCAAAGTGGTGGGGAGGGGGCCCAGTAAAATTTGCTACCCCCTGACCATACTTAACCCTTTTTAAAATATTTTAAGTCTTCTTTCCTTGTCTACTTTTTTTACATCTTAGAGTAAATTTTCAGCAATTTTGAATAAATATTTTTGACAAAATTAATTTTGGCCTAATTTTAAGTTATTCCTGATCACTGTGCAGAGGTAAAGAATAAAAAATTATTAATTTTATTATTAAAAAAATTAAAAGATTTTAAAAACAACTTTAAATGTACTCATAAGATTTAAAAAAATTTTAAAAAAACCTCTAGATGTACTCATAAGGTTTATATAATGCTTCTATAAAAGGATTTTTTTGGTCCTTTCAGACAAGGTTGATTGTGAATTTGACAGAGTGTGTAACATTTCAAATCAAAGTATTTAGTATCAAAGCTTAGTGGACCTTTAGTATAAAAAAAGACTGACAAATAGGTAGAACATGCTAGGACTGCTGCTAGATCAACAAAGAGTTTTGGTTTGGACAGTTACACACCTTTTATGACCACATATATATTATTTTAATCCAAGCTTAATTACTTTGAAACTTAATTATATAAAAATTTAAAACTTTGATATTTTCTAATGTCTACTAAGCAAATAAAAAACAAACAAAAAATATCAATCAGTTGGATTTGAACTCTCATCTAATGCTGATATAACAGTCGCACCTCATAAATGACGCAACTAATCAACTATGCACAACATCAACATGACAATGTTTTATTTTATTTTTTTTAATTCACCTCCCCAAGGCCAAGAAGGCCACTACAGATGAGGAGGCTACTTGTGGTTATAACCCTCTCCCAACTCTATAACTCCGAAACACGAACCTTGACGAACAAGGCCGCTGCGCGAAGAAATAAGTTGAGCGCGGTACTACCAGGAACATGGTGGGAAATGTATGAAAAACCATTAGCCCTAAAGTATTAAAACACTTTTAAATTAAGTTTGAACTAATGATTTTAAATTAAGTTTGAATTATTGATTGAGGCACTAAATTAAAAAATATATTAGTTTTAAGCTTTTATTTTCTCTGCTTTATCCTTTATTTATTGTATCATTTGTTAAGTTCATTTCTCTTTTCATTTTATGGTTTGTTTATTTTTAATTTTCTCTTTAAATTAGTTTAAGTTTTTCAGCGCACTTTTTAAAACACAAATTATTAATATATTCAAAAACTGTAGCCATGTTGTCAAAAAAGACATTGTATGCATGGTCACATAAGGGTCCATGGTCAAATGAAGTTATGCTTTGACACAAATAACATCAGTATTTTGGAATGGGCATCTTAAAGTCTGGACTTGAATCCAATAGAAAATTAGTGGTATTTTATGGACAGAAAAATTGGCAAATGAGCATTTATACGCAAAGACAACTTGAAAGAAGCTATAATGAGGGCATGGGATAATATAACAACAAAAGAGACCCAAAATTTGATCAACTCAATGCCAAATCATCTAGATGAGGCCATCATAGCTAAAGGAGGCCCCACTCGATACTAATTTCCATGGAATTTGATCAATTTGACATTATTTTTGAACTGTATGATTATTTTTTTTGCAGTTTTATGCAGTCAATTTTATGCATCATTAGATCAATTGTGTAAAATGCAATAAGTTTAAAATCAATTATTTCACCAATACACAAACAAATTTTTAAAACAACACTTGATAAGATATCTAAAAAAAACTTTTAAATATTTTAACGGACATCTCAATTTTTTGATGTAATCTTTAAAATTATGATTTTTTTTTAAGTGTACAATAATTTTTTTGCATACTGTATGTATATATATATATATATATATATATATATATATATATATATATATATATATATATATATATATATATATATTTATATATATATATACTTAATAAATAAATAAATATACATATATATATATATATATATATATATATATATATATATATATATATATATATATATATATATATATATATATATATATATATATATATAATATATATATATATATATATATATACTTAATAAATAAATATATAAATGCAAACATTTTTTTATAAATATTGATAATGCAGTATAAAACTTACGGATAACATAAAAATAATAAATCTTCTATTGCACTTGTTTGCATAACATTGAAAAGTGACCAAGAGCACATTGCCATTATTAAAAGTAAAAGTGTCGCTTTCACACATACTGTAAACCAATACCCAATTGTATAAATTACTTCTGAAGCAAGAGTCTAATATCAAATTTAAAAGATTTAATGAGTATATTAAACATAAAAGATATTATGAATGCATAGTAAAAAAAAAAAAAAAAAAAAAAATTATTTTTATAAGCTTTAACAAAAAAAAATATTTATATAAAACAAATCTTAATAAATCTTAGTAAATCATATAAAATATAAAAACATCCTCAATATATAAAACTAAAAATATTATTTTTTTTATTTTTATAAATGGTTATTATTGTTACTGATAGTTATTATTATTATTTTTCTATTATTACATGCACTACCAAAATAAAATCACAATCAAAATGATATCATCATGAAGATATAAAACTTTTAAGTTTGTACCATGCTTGGAAATCATCACCAACAGAAATCAACACAAAAAAATCCAAAATCAACCTGTTAAAACATAAAAATATGCAACACATATTTTATGTACCTTGTAGAGTGCATCAAACAAAGAATCACACAAAAAGTAAATCAATAAATGTTAAGAAATTAAACTAATGTTATTATTTTTTTCTTAAAAACAAAACCTTAATGTCAATGAAATTTTTTAAAGGATAAGATCATTAATGAAAATTAATGAAAAACTATATTTGACTATTTATTTCTTTTTTAGTATTTGAATAGAATTCCCTATCTTAAAAAGTGTTTTCCCTCTCAACAAGACTTTGCCCCTAGTACTGCACTCAACTAATTTTCTGTGCAGTGGTCATAAAAATGGCTAAAATTTTCCTTTCTAAATAAATACAAATATAAAAAATTTAAAGATTTAAATAACCTTTTTTTAAACAACTTTTTTTTAAGCAGAGGATTAAACTTCCCCTTAATTACTATTCTTCTTCATTAGTGGTTTTTTTCAAAATGAGAGTAAGTTTTAAATATTTCACTTGTGATTTTTTTTGTGCTTTGTGCGCAAAATTGAATTGTAATATAAATGTTTAAAAACAAATCTTGCATAATAAAGGTTAAACCACCTAATTAAATTTGAAATTTATTTCGCTCTTTTAATTTACCTATTAATAAAAAATAATAATATTACCTCTGCTTAGTTCATGCATTATTTTTTCTGCTTTTTAATACTTTCAACTTTTTTCCTTAAAGTTAAGAAATTATGAAATTGAAACATTTTTTAATTTAAGATTTTACAAAGACAATTACAATGCCAAGCCTTTAGGTAGCAAATCTAAAGCAAAGGATATCAAAAAATATCAGTTAGAACCAAGTATTTGGACCATATCCAGAGTAGTTTTTACACCATTCATAGCTCACTTTGTTAAAAGAGTCATAATTACAAACAACTATATTATCACTCCATAAATTCTGTTGATATTGTAACCTCAGTTTTTTGGATACAGTTTAATTTTTTTTTTCTCATCTACAAATGATCCTAACCACAAATATACATATTTACATTGTTAAAAGTTACATAACAGCAGTTGTGATTTTAAAGTACCACATTTAATTAATTAAATTTAATGTCAAGTCAGGTTATCCTGCTACTGGTAACATGTAACCCAGTACAATCTGCTTCATCTCCTGCTGCCTTGTAGGATACGCTTTTTTATGCAAAAGCTAGGAGAAGCTAAAAACTCTGATTTAAAACACCCCTGCCCTGGGGCTATTGGTTGAGTAAAGGCTAGAGATGGTGTCACGATAAAAATACTCATCTTGGGCAGATGTTAATTGCATCCGGCTACTGTCTTGTAGAAAGCCTCCTAGGCAAAGACTTAAGGGGAAAACAGATTTTATCTGTTGACCAGCTTCGCACCCCTTCTTTATCTATTAGGCTAGCACATATGTATTTTTAATACATTATTTCCAGTTTAGGATGTTAAATACTGAATCTTCTTGACTCAATGCATGGGTTTTGCTTGTGTCTCTGTTTTTATGACTAGGCGACTCATTCTATTAGGTTTTTATAACGTAGTTTTATGGTTCTGAGGCCGGCTGGTAGTCAGGTTTCTTGAATTCTGTGGTAGCTCTCACAGAGGCTGATTCCATTGATAGCAGAAAAATATCAAAGTATTAGCAGTGCCATGTTGCACATGGATGGTGTCCCTGTTTATACTTTGGTGTGCATTGCAGAGGCCACATTTGGAGCCCTTTGTTGCGGCTTAGGGTTTATTAATAGTAATGAGGCAATTGTTTGGGCTATTAAATAGAGTAATGAGTACTACCCATGCTTTGAGTCAAGTTCTTTAACAAATTTAAAAATGACTAAAATACAAAAAACAATAAAACACAAAAAACTATCGTAATCACCAAGTTCTCTAAACCTATCATTCACTAATATTTGTGGTCTTCGAAGTAACTTTTCTACTGTTGAATCTTATCTCTTGCAAAGTTCACCAGACCTACTTGCTCTTTGTGAGACTAATTTGAGTTGGGCTGTCTGATCTTGTGATCTTAGTGTTGATAGTTATCTTCCTTTAATTCGTAAAGACTCCAACAGTCACGTGCTTGTCATTTACATTTGTAAGACTTTGCCCATTTGTTGGGAAACTAGGTTTGAATCCACCGACTATTCTTTTATGTGCTTTCGTTTAGCACCACTTCACTCCATCGCCTTCTTTTTTGTTCTATATTGGTCTCCTTCATCTCATATTGACCAAGCTCTCTCTCCCTTTATCTAGATCAGGTAGATTCATTGCTTGACATTCGTATCACTCCAGCTTCTCTATCTAAAATGATTTCCTGCTTAGACTCTTCTACAGATTGTGGTCCAGATAACATACTTGTTATAGTCTTGAAAAAGTCTCCGGAGCTGTTGACTATTCTTTCAAAACCATTTAACAATAGAATTTTCTCTTCTTTAACATAGTTTGGAAATTTTAAAAGTAAGAAAACATAGCATTTTAAAATTTTTAAAAAATTTAAATTTATTGACATTTGATAATAAATTCAATTTAAATAAATAAATTTAAATGAAAAGTTTTTTAAAAACGGAAAGTAGAAAAAATTTATTTAACTATGTTTTAAATTATGCATCATGTTTTCATAACTATAACTTATAATATTAAACTCTATAAGCTTTAAACTTTCTTATTTTAAATAATAGTAAAATTGCAGTAAAAGTGTAAATAAACAATTTTAAATAATAAAAAAAGTAAATAAAAGTTTTTTAAAAAGTCATAATAATCATAATAATCAAAAAACTTGATTTAAAAAGCAAAAGAAGAACAAAAATATTAACATTTGAATGAATTAATAAATAAATTGCTATACAATAAATATGCTATGTAATAAAGCTTTTTTAGTCTATTTAAAAGAAATATAAGTATATTCTTTATATAATTATTTATAAATATTATATATAAATTATCAGTTTAAATAAATATTTATTAAACGTTACAGCCATAACGCTTCTCTCGTGAGTACTCGCAATAAAGGGTACTTATAAAAGAAGCAAAAAGGAAATAAAGATGATTTTATTCTTTATACTAGTTAGTGAATAAAGCATATAAATAAAAAACAGCAGCAAAAATCAATGTTGATGTTAAAGCAGTTAATGTAATATTTTTGACTATTTTGGTTAATTATTTTTCTTTCGAAAAATGTTATTTACCCAACTGCTAGATATTAGGGCGAGGTATATTATATACTAGCTGGATTACCTGGCGCTTTGTGCGGGTTTCTGTCACTCTTAAACTTGACTAAATTTATCTTTTCCAAATTTCATTGTGTTTAATGTGAGTTAAGTTGTTTAAATTTAAGAAAATGAAATTCTTATTTATTCTGAACAGAAACATATAAAGGTTAACAAAGTTACCAAATACTACAAGTACAGTCTGTTGTTACTGGAGGGCATTCTGATACACAACATTGACTGTTTTATTTTCTGGAGCAAGTGTGTAGAGATTTTGAGATGATCCAACTCTTGAACAGGCCACATAGAGTTGGCCATGAGAAATGTATGGTCTTTTTAGGTTGATGACAACAACCTGCAAAGTTGACTTGTTTATTGTCATAGCGATTTGATGCCAACAAACCCTGTGACTTGTTTATTGTCGTTGCAAAAGAGAATCGGACTGGAAACTGCAGGTGCTTAAAGTGCAGAAGAGAATTCTTGTCATCGTGAATGAGTGGGATTCTTGGAATAAAGATATCTTCACCTTTTGCACAACCTGCTAGAATTAAAGCTTCAATTACATGTGGCATGCACTTTTTGATGCCAAGTTGAGTTCAGGTGCATCCAAGTTGCATAAAATATCAATATCAAGATGGTCGTTACATCAGTACAAATGAAGCAGTGTGGCGGATTCTTAGGTTCCCAATCCACAAACATTTTGGTGCATCTAAGTTGCGTAAAAGAATAATTGGTGCGCCAACTTTAAGTTCAAGTTTGTGGGATGGCATGCCACTTGGTTCTAAGGAATTCAAAAACTCTACAGGATATTCTACAGCATTGTTTATGTCAGTTGTGGTGTCAACTGAGGTGAAAGTATGCACCAAGAGGATATCCTCAGCCATCCAATTCTTGTATTGATCCCAGAGGGTCTGTGGTTCAGATGGGTGACAGCATGTTATAATGATGGTGAAGAGTTCACAAATTTTGAATGGTGATCGACAAACAACCGCTTCTTCAAGACAATTGCGCCAGTGTTGATCATCTTCAAGAAACCCATGCCGCAAACATGCCTCTTGGTATGACTGATATAGTACTCCGTCTACTGTCTTCAACATCTCAAAGGATGTTGTACCTCGAACTGTGAACAGGAGCAGACGCAAATGACAACACTCAGAGAAGTTGGGGTGAACCGTGTAAACCCTTCCAATGGCTGGAGACATGAAGACATCTTGCTCTGGATTTCTTGTACTTTAACGTCAACGCTGCCGTCTCTTTGCAGGAGTCCATGTGTAGTATTTTGACACCTCAACATACAGTAAAGTCTGTGCAAATTCTTCATGATGACAAAGTTCAAAAAATGCAGTCAAAGCTGTCCGAAGTGGAGCTTCAGCCTGTTGAGCCATGTTGTCTTGATGGAAATAAACTTGCTGACCATTCTCCAGGTGAACATGGAGATGTTGAACAGTTGGGAAACGCATGTGGATTGGGAAGCTAAGAATCCGCCACACTGCTTCATTTGTACTGATGTAACGACCATGTTGATATTGTTGCACCTCATCCTGGACTGCCTGATCTCGTGTCAGGCAGTCCAGAAAGTCAATTTGGTCTGGTCGAATCTTCTCCTTCAGCCACAATAGAAGGGGGGCATGGGGCAGTCCACATTTTTGCCACTCTATAGCGTAGCACCAGCACTGTGGCTAACCAAAAACCCAACCTTATGTGATCACATCCATCAGCCGAATTAGTTTCTGATTAAAGACTCAAGTGACCAAATCATGCTGCGTGATGCTTTCTTGACCAGGATACTGAAGTGTCTTTATTTCTGGCCATGCTGGATTACAGGTGAAGGTGATGAAGAGGCATGGTTGTCCATAAGTCCGCACATAAGCCATTGCATCTTGAGCATATTCATGCATATGCCGAGGACTACCAATAAATGATGGCAGGATAACCTGCTGACTGATATTTGTTGCATTAGAGCATCACCGCGAACTGCATCTACCAGGTTGATGTATTCAGTTGCTCGAAGTTGTGTCTGATTCAAGCGGATCCACTTCAATTGCTCGGATTCAACCTTTGCATTTACATCAACCAAAACCTGATGAGTTAAGTCTTCAAAAGCCATCAGCCAGTTGGTAATCCCAGGAGCACTGCTTTGAACCATTAGCATGGATGCATAGGTATCCATGCAGGAAACTGTCTTGCGTGGGTAAGGATTGCCTCGGATGATCTGTGGTATGAAGAAATGGTAACCAACTTGGCCATTCCAAAGAACCAATGGGTACTGTAGAGGATATATAACTGGTGGAATTCATCAATTCAGCTTATTGTGTTGTCATGTTTCCTTATAACAATGTCCCATCGCTCAGCATTTTGGTTGCCCAAAATAATTGCTACTTCATTTACACTTTTTTCTTTTCACTTGTCCATACAACCGTTTTAGTATTATTTGATAGTTTTTTTTGCAGCCTACTAAAAAAACACTTTACTTTTAACTAAAAGGCTTGCTTAAAAAAAAGTAAAACTTTTTTTTTTTCTTAGCTGGTTATTGATACTAATTGCTTATAAAAAACTTTTTTCCTAGCAGGTCTTTTCTTTACAAAAGAAAAGTGCAATTAAAAAGAGCTAATGTTGGAAATATTATTTTTGTTAAAATAATGAATACAAATTTCATTTGTTTTGATTGATAATAATATAAAAAGATAATAATTTTTCTTAGAAAAAAAAGTTTTACTTTTTTTTTGCGAGTGATTCAGATACCAATTTTGCGTTAAATGAAAAAATTGTCTGCTATATTTTGCCTGGCTCTTTTTCATAATTATAATTTATTTTATACTTTCTATTTAACCAACTTTAATTACTTAAAACAAAAACTATTACACCATTTTGACGTTTAATGATCTCAAACTTTTGAGATTATTAAACAATCACAAAACTATTTTGTCAAAATTCTTTTGATCATTATATTTATTAATTAAACTTTAAAAAAAACAAAAAACATATCTAGTTATTGTTTTGAATTTATTTCATTCAAAAAAATTTCTTTTCATAAAAATTCATTAACATTTCATTAACTAATAAAATGATTTTCAATCTACATTTATATTGTCAATCAAAAATATTCAGAATTTTTAACATTCTGTACTTTTGCTAAATTAATAATACTTTCTCTTTTTATAAAAAGGCTACTATCCTTTGATTCTCAAAGACTCCAATAACCACATGCTTGACTTGGGGGTTTACATACACATTAATTCACCTACTTATTGTGAAACCAGGTTTGAATCTTTTGACCATTCTTTAATGCACTTCCGCTTAGCACCTCTTCATTCTATCACCTTACTCTTTGTTCTTTATTGTTCTCCATCTTCCTAAGACGGCACTCTTTAAGATGTAATTTCTGATCAAACTGCCCTTACTCTTTACCCCTCTTCCAACATCACTGTTATTGGTGACTTAAATGAGTTGGCTCTAACACCACTTACCCTGCTGGCACTAAAGCTTTTAACTTCTACATTTCTTAATCTCTTACTCAGATAGTTAACTTTGTGACTTGTTTTCCTGACAACCCTAATCATTTACCTTCACTCTTTAATTTATGTCTTGTTTCTAATCCTAGCTTGTGTTCAGTTTCTCCCTTTTCTTCCTTAGGTGGTTCTGACCATACAATGATCTCTTTAAACCTTTGATCTCATACTTCTTTTTTTCGTACTCACCCTATCATCGCACTACTTCCTACTACCCTAAAGCTGACTGGGACTCTTTTCGTGATCTCACTCAACTCCATGGTTTTCCCCCTCTTGTGCAGCTGCTATAATTTTGATAATTTTTTTCACCTTTTTTGAAAGAACAACTCTCTTGAGAACAAACAGTTATTTATTATTGCAAGAAATTGATGTAAAAAGGTAGTCAGACACTAAGCTCTATTATTCTCAGTTCACTAAATCCTGTATCTAACTTCTCAGAAGTTAGGCTCTGGAGACTTTTGGCAAATCTTCAACAGTGTCGTTAACAAAAGTAGGTCTAACATTCTATCTCTCATTTATGGAACTGATCTTGATACCTCTCTTAAGGATAAGGCAGAACTATTGCAAAGAAATTTTCCTTTAACTCAACTCTTGAATCTTATGGTCATTCTCTTCCTTCCATTCCAATTAAACAGGTTAACCCATTGTTAGACATTCAAATCACTCCAGCTTCCGTTGCTTAAGTCATTTCTCAATTAAACTCTTCTACAGCTTGTGGTCCAGACAACAATCTTGTCATAGTCTTACAAAATTGTTCTTCAAAACTCTCTTCAATTCTCTCTAAACTATTTAAAAAGTGCTTGACTGAGTCTTGTTTTCCTGCCTACTGGAAAATGGCATCTGTTGTTCCAATTTTCAAAAACTCGAGTGAACATTCTGACCCCTCCAATTATCGTCCGATTAGTCTTCTTTCTGTTACTAGCAAGGTCTTTGAGTTTTTCATAAACAAATTTTTCACATCCCATCTTGAGTCAAACAACTTACTGTCAGACAACCAATACGGTTTTCAATCCTCTCGCTCTATGGCTGACTTGCTCACTGCTGTGGCTAAAAGACTTTATCGTACATTAGGTGGGTGTGGAGAGGCTAGGGCTATTGCTCTCGACATATCGAGAGCAATTGCCCTATCTCGACTAAGGCTTTCAACAAAGTTTGGCATGGTGGTCTTCTCCATAAGCTTGTTTCATATGGTGTATCTGGGAAAGTTCTTGAGATTATCAAATCATTTCTTTCTAACCGCTTTATTAAAGTCATCCTCAAAGGCCAACACTCTTCTTTATTTCCAGTAACTTCTGTGGTACTTCAAGGTTCTATTCTTGGTCCTGTTTTGTTTCTTATCTACATTAATGATCTTCCTGACATCTATACATCTAAAGTAGCTCTTTTTGCTGATGTCTTGACAAAAAGTCTTCTCTTTTTTTTCACAAGAAACAGGCAGCTAATCTTGAATCTGATCTCACTTCTGTAACAGAAAGGGGCTTTGTAAATTTTAACTCCAACAAAACTCAGTTATATACTGCAAACAACTATCGCAGTACTGTTGACATTCTTATATTATTGAATGGCAACCCTTTCACTGAGTCCTCTTCTTTACGCCTTCTTGGATTATCGTTTACTATCTGCTAAGCTTGGCATCTTTCCCACCGCCTTAAAGTTGTAACATTTCTCTTTTCTACAAATTTTATCATAGTCGCTGCTCAAAGGAGCTATTGTCTCTAGTTCCATCAATTAAAAATCATTCTCGCTTGACTTGTCATTCAGCAAAGTCTCATTAATTTACTGTATCTGTTCCTGCATGCTCTAAAAAACTTTTATTCGTCTAGTTTTTTTCCCTGCACTTCAACCTTTTGGAACTCTCTCCCATCTTCATGTTTTCCTGACTCATACAACCTTTAACATTATAAGGCTTCTGTCAACCGTTTCCTTACTCTATAACTCTCTTCTTTTTTTCTAGTAACTCCCAACTTAATAGTGGTTGCTTGCAGTCTTGTTGGGAGTAAATCAGAATATATAAAAAAAAGGCAATATTTTGCCAACCTTAACCTATGTTAAGGTTGGCAAAATATTGCCAATATTAGATGTAATGGAGCATATACTTGACCGGAATCTAGACATTTTATTACAGAAACATCGATAACTTCTGAAAACAATAATACAACAGCAATGATAAAAAATTATGGATATGATTTGTAACACAAAATAAGAAAAGAAAGAGATAAAGAAAAAAGCGGCAGGGTAGGAGTTATGTTAGAACAATCAATTAAGCACAAACAAGTACCAAAAAAACAGTTTCTCTCATTTGAAAATGTGTGTGTTAAAATTACTGTAACCAAGCAATTAACAATTTTAATTTGCATTTATAGACTAATCTTTATCTCTCACACAACACTTCTGGACGAAATCCTGGATTTACTCTAAACAATAGTATGAACAGGTATATGTATGTAGTATGAACAGGTTACACATATGTTATAGCTGGTGATATAAACATGTTCCTAGATACTAAAGAACCTTATAGCAGGCCTTGTTAAGAAGCGTTACGCAGCTCGCATTTTGCTTGTGAAAAGGCGATTTGCCTACGCGTTCAGCAGTTTTGCGCTACGCAAAAACTTATATCTTTTAGAATATTTAAATTATCTTTTGATTGTCGTTAACGTGACGTTTATTCAGAAGAAATAAAGTCGTAAGGAAAAGCATTTAACTGCAATTGTAAACTTATAGATTTTTTGTTAAAGAAACAGTTTGTTAAATAATTTTTTTGTTGATGTTAAAAATTAGTTAAAAAAAATTAAGTGTTTTAAGTTTTATCTTAAGGAATTAAATATATAAATTTCTTTCAAATATAAAATTTATTTTTAGTCATAATAGTTTAAAAAATGCACGATTTATTTTGATGTAAATATTTTATTAATAAGATATTTTGTTTATTGTTAATTCAATAACGTAAAGTTTTTATGACATTCGTTTAATTTATGAAAATAAATTATGATCACGAATATGTTATCAGTAACTGATAAACAACAAAAAAAAACTCTTTCTTGTTTAAAAACATTATTAAAATGAGTTCACAAATTAAATAAGAAAAAATTTATTAACAGTTAATAAAATAACCAAAAACCAACTGTAAAATCATAAGAAAATAAACAAACATTTTACGTTTTATGAAAAAAAAAAATTTTTTTTAAATAAAATTTAAAATGATTTTTTAAATAAGAACTTAGATTTTATTTGTAACTTTTGTAATAGTGAGAAAAAAACAAACTGTTTGCATGATTTTTAACACGTTAATAAAATAACTTTAATTACAATGCGGTACTTAAAAAGACGCGAGTGCGCAATATAACTTCTAACAATGCAAAATATATTTGATGAGTTGAGTTACTTAGAAATGCGTTATGCGTTTTCGCTACGCAAATCTCGTAACAAGGCCTGTAACAGCAAAAAATTTAAAGAAATACTAGATGTACAAAATCTTACACAACAAGTCAAACAACCAACTCATAAAATGGGACACATACAAGATGTAGTAATTAATAAGCCAAATGAAATATCAGTAATTATGCTAGCTGTGACAGACTTAGATTTGAGTGATCATTTTCTCGTTGATTTAGAAGTAGATTAGATTTAGAAGTAAATTGAAGTAGATTGAACTAGAACAAAAAATAGAAAAAAAGATGAACCATACTATCACATTTAGGAATTTAAAAACAGTAGACATACAGTCCCTTAACAATGAAATGATATACAATAAACCAGAGATATCATCAGTTGAAAATATAAAAGATAATATAACAATATATAATCAAATAATGAAAGAAATTGTGCACAAACATGCCACTTTGAAAACTAAAATAGTAAAAATAGTCAAACAATCTTCATATAGAATATTAATATGGATACAAAAAACATCACTCAACTGAAACACTTTTACTTAAGCTTACCAATGATATATTTGAACTCTTTGATAAACATACCTTCAGTACTAATGTTACTTGATTTAAGTGCTGCCTTTGACACTACTGATCAGTAAAAACTACTTGGGCTATTAACTAGTGAATCGGGTATATTATACTTAGCTCACAAGTGGTTTGAATCATTTTCAGTTAACCGCAACCAAAAAGTTGAAATTGGTAACTCATAGTCCTGGATCCAAAACTTTTTAATATCTATATGAGACCACTATACAAATAACTGAACATAATCAATGTTAAAACTTTTGGATACTCAGATGATCATCAAAAATTGGATACATATCTAAATGAATGAGTGAATCATTCTTATGTATGCAAATGATTTACGAAATCTTATTAAATCTTTAAATTTTTGTAAAATAAAAAGCAATTTTAATACCGACTAATTAATGATGTCAAAAGAATATGGTTAAAACTTTTACACAACCTGATAAAACATCAAATTTATATCAATTATATAAAGACCAATAAACTGTTGACCAACTTTATTTCTATGTTTTGCGAAAAATCAGAGTCACAAATAAATAAAACTTAAAATATGAAGGGGAAAGTTATGTTAAAAAAATCATGAAATTTTTAGCAGAATTGAAGCTAGTACATCATCTAACTACTTTACCACTTTAAAAGATTATAAAGACAATTTTTTAACAAATCCGAAAATCGTTGTTGTTAATAATGAGCAAATTTGAATTATAAACAGTGGTTTGTTTGATGTTGCAATAGGTGCTTTTGTTGGTGCAGAGGTATGTAAGTTTGTCTGAATTTTTCTTATTTTTCAAGCATTATAACAAAACAGATTTTGACTTGAACCGAGATGATGGATTAGCAGTTTTTAAAAATGCTAGTGATACTAGATACGATAAAAAACTCAAATTTAAAAAAATAACAATCTCTACACAATGCAATATAAAAGTTGTGAACTTCCTTGATGTTCCAGCTAATTGATGAATAAACTGGAACTTCCTTAATGGTCAAGTTAATTCATCTAATAAAACCATTTTTCAAAACTCTGTCCATTTGTATTAGGATGCATTAAAAAAGTCTGGTTACAAATTTAAACTTAATTACATTCCGAAACTCTTACCATGACCCCCACCCCCATCCCCCACCCCACATAGTAAAAATGTTTCTACCAAAATTGATTAACTCTTTTTAGATTTAATAGACAAGCACATCCCAATTGGCTATAAATACCACAAAATTTTTAATAAAAATACTCAAGAGGTGAGTTACAGTTCTATGCAAAAGATCAAACCAATTGTTTTTTAACTCGCATAACCACCATGTAATGAAAAACAACACCCCAGATTCCAATGAAAATTGCAGAAATGACATAACATCAGAATGCTATGATGTAACATCAGGATGTTATGATGTAAAAAATATAGGTTGTGCGAAAAAATGATTTCTTTTGTTTATAAAAGTGAAATAGAAAATAGAAAAGTTGGACTTTTTTTATAATTTTAAATAAGTAATAAATTTAAATAACAATTTTAAATAAGTAAACTTTTATAACTTAAATATAATAAGGTTATAAATTAAATAAAGTTAGGATTTTTTTCAAAATATAAAAAAAAACTCACTTGCTTAAGTAATAGCCACCCAATATGTCGTAGCAAAACAATCATAAGAAATGCTATCATATATAAATCTATTTCATAAAAATTAGCTTTATATATGTTGAGATACTGTATAAACATAGCTAATGTTAAATAAGCAAGAAGAACTATTTGAAACTGATAATCATTTATCACTGGTAAATCTGGTGATGGTATGTGCAACAACGGAGGTGTAGCAAAGTTCAAAGCAGGTTGTGAATTAGAACTGTTACCATTTCTATAAAATACAAAATAAGTCAATAGACGTATATCTGGCACAAGACGCACCAGTAGCTTTATCTAGAAAAAGTATTTAGTTAACCCTTGCCTAACAAGGAGGGTGACAGGTTTATTTAAAAGATTGACAACACTTATTCATTTTGGATGTTAATTTTTCTATTGAGCATTTTATTTAGAAAACATAATTTATCTAGAAAATAATAATTAAAAATAAAAGTTACTATTAAACTGAATAACATTTTGAAAATATTTAAAAAAATATTATTAAACATGATTCCTGTAATATAAATAAACACTTTTAAGGTGTCTAGTGCACTTATATTTATCTACCTTAGTGCAGACATCTCTGTTTACTGAGCATTTTAGTGCTCCTATTTTAGTGCAAATATTTTTATTTTTTTTTTACTTTACTTGTTTTCCGGCTTATATTCTTTTAAGCGCATGCAAAAAAAATAAAAAAATTATTCATAACAATGCTTTATTTTAATGCTTTATTTTCATGAAATCACAATAACTGGAATCTCTTACATTGTAATCAACATTATATTAAAAAAAAAACTTGTTGATGTCATTGCAAACCTATCAGAGGCTATTACTAATGTTTGTTTATAAATGCACTATTTAATTTTTACCAACTATTTTTTAAATTCTGAGTAAAAAAACCTTAAAATTGTAAAAACAATTGCAAATAAAAAATAAAAAGATTATGTTTATACTCGATTAAAAATTATAAAAGTAAAAAGAATTATGCACCTTTCACACCAAAAAAACTGAGTTTTAAAAGTGAATAAAACTCACTTTTAAAACCGTGTTTGGTTTGAACTTATTTTTAAAATTTTACGAAACTGAAAATTACTGATGTAAAATTTTTTTTATATAATAATTCAGTTACATCAATTTTGTTAAATTTTTTTAAAATAAAAAACTTTAATATGATTTAATATGATATGATTTAAAATAAATAATGAGTTATTAAAAATTTTCTTAACTAAAGTTAACTCTCTGAAATATTACAGTAAACAACCCCAGCGAAGTAACTTTCATTTGGAAATGATAAATCAAATTTTATTCAGCTATGTCTTCAGCCCTTGGTTAGTTTGGATAAAATCAAGATCTCAACACTTTTATTTGATAACATGAAGAAATATTGGTCAGAATCTGACTGGACTGCAAATATAAGAATATCAAAAGAAGCATTTATATACTTATGTTCAGAATTAACACTATATATAAAAACAAAAAAAAACTAACTATAGAAAAACTGTTTCAATTGAACAGAAAGTTGCAGTAACTTTGTATTTTTTCTCTGGGTCTTCTGACATTTGAACAATAAGCAATCTTTTTGGTTTGGGTACAACTACCTACCTCGAGAAGCAAAGGTAAAAGAAATTTGAAGAGATATCAAATTATCCACTTGTAGTTGGTGCAATAGATAGGTGTTATAAAAAAATTTAAGCACGGAAAGAGAAACCAAAGTACTAAATTAATTGTAAAGATTACCATTCAATAGCATCTTTTCATAGAAAATCGTTCGTTGGACAGGCAAGTCTCATGATTCTCGTGTGTTCAAAACTCTCCTTTACACTTAGAATACCAGCAAAAAAGTTTCTTACCAAATAATTTATCAAGAAACATAACAGGAAAAATATCTCCTTTTTGCTGAATAGATCTCGTGTAGTGGCAAAGAATATTTTTGGAAGGCTTAAAGAAAGATTTTAGTGCATCTCCAAATGAATTGATTTATTAATTGAAAATTCTGTTAAAATAGTGCATGGTGAATTCTTCAAAATTTTTGTGAAATTAGTAATAAAACTTTTCCTAAAGAGTGTTTGCAAGGTATCAATGTTGATATGGATACGGGCTCTGGAAGAAATAATTCTGTTCGAGTTAAAGCAGAATAAATTTGGTCTGCAATAAAACAATCTCAAGTTGTATAAACCTTATTAGTGATTGCAACACATAGTTTTTCAAGAAAAAAAGGTCTTTATTTGAATAAGTATTAGGAGTTAATAGTAAATAAGAGTTTAAACTTAAACTCATCAATAAATTAGCAAGATAAACATCATCATAAAATTACTAAACAAGTTTAATTCTTAAATCAGATGAGCAAGACTGCAATGTGTATTTGTTATTTTTACAACTTAGCAAAAATACACATTGCAGTACGCACTGCTCCTTTTAAATTGTTTTAAAAAAAAGTTATAAAAAATAGACTTAAAAATATAATAAAAATACTCTGGTAACCATGAGGGTAGAATAGAGATAGCATCTTAAAAAAAAGAATAAAATTAGTAGATGTAGCAGATTTCTACGAGTTAAACTAATAAATAAAATATAGTTTAATATCTCTTTACACTCTCCAAATTTCTAATTCTTCCCCATCCATCAAAATGTTAGCATCTTTATCATTTTTTATCCGTACATTAGAAAGTTTTATTATAACTTTATTTCAACTAAATATAAATTCATACAGAATCAATGTAACTAACTTTTTCATACTTATTTCAAGCAATTCTATCTTAATAAAAAAATCTTCTCCTTTTTCTCTCATTATATCTGACCTTGAGCTTTTATGAAACTTTTCATGCATCAAGCCTTTTATGAAACTTTTCATGCATCAAGCCTTTTAAACAATAACTCAGAGACATTTTTTTTGCTTACATTGAAAAAGTAATTACTACTTGAAGTTGATGCTGAGCATTCAGATAAAAAGTTGCATTATCAACTGGGTTATCGCAAACAGAACTAATTTCATTTTTTAACTTAATTTCCTCTGGTTTATAGTGGTGGCTCTAAAAAATCATTATCTTGATTTGTTACCAAAGAACTTCTTACCAGATTGTTAAATGTGCTGGTAGTTAGTCTTTCTCTTAGAACTTTATCAATTTTACCAAAATAACATGGAACTTTATAAGCAGAGGCTCCGGTAGCATTTCTTTTATTACCCATATAATTTCTATATGCACAAATTAGCATGTGGATTCTTGTTTTACAAGAATCTCCATCTCGGTCTAAGTAACCTGCTGCTTTAACATACACAGCCACATCATCCCATATTTTTTTCTTTCTTGTACATGACTTTAATGGTGCCTAAATGTTTTTTTCTGACCATTTTAGTATAAACACTTTTGTTTCAGTATCATCGAGGCCTTTTAAAAACTTTTTTTTCTGTGTATTCATTATTTACTTTAAGTTACTTGAAATGAAATTAATGATATTTAAACACAAATGATTACATGTTATTATAATTAGCATAAATATATACTTAATTGTATATCATATATTATATCATACATGGCAAGAGTGATATTATGAGAGATTATTTTTATACATGTAATGTGTTGAAAAAATCTCTCTCGAATTTAAATTATATATATATATATATATATATATATATATATATATATATATATATATATATATATATATATATATATATATATATATATATATATATATATATATATATATATATATATATATATATATATATATATATATATATATATATATATATATATTATATATCAAACTCACATTAAGCTATATATATATATAGCTTAATGTGAGTTTGACGTCATAAAATTCTCTATCTTTTTATTTTTTAAAGACATCAAAATTACTGCAATATAATATATTTCCGCAAAACGCGACTATAAAAAAAATAACTCAATTAACAAAAAACAATAGAAATGCTATATTGGAATGTTTATTTTATTTAAATTTTTTAAATTATTATTAAATAATTAAATGAAATATTAAATTTTTTTAAATGTTTCACAAACTTTTTTTTTCTCAACATTAATATATGCATTAAAAAATTTATTTATTATTTAAAATATGGTTTTTTTTTATTACTATATCTTAGTTTTTTAATTTCTGCTTTGCTACTAAAAAAACAATTTTTTATTTTTAAAAAGTTAGGAAGTAAAAAATTAAAAAATTAACATTTTATTTATTTACTTTACCAGTGATTTGTATTTCGTATGTTCAAAATGTATGTTTTCTGCAAATTTTTGATGCAGCCTTAGAATTCTTCTACAATTTTTAGTAAAAGAAAAAAAAAATAGTATAGCACAGAATGGCAAGAAATATTGCAATAAAAATGAGCTCTTTATTTTTTCAAGAAAAAGTAAAATTAAAATATTGAACAATATTTATTAATATTTTAAAATAAAATTGACAGTTAAGTTCTACTCAAGCATAAACTTTAATTTTATTATCTATATAAACTTATATATATATATATATATATATATATATATATATATATATATATATATATATATATATATATATATATATATATATATATGTGTGTGTGTGTGTATATATATATAATAGATGTATATATATATATATATATATATATAATATATATTTATATACAACATTATACAATATATATTTTCTATCAGTTAATTATTTCACGAAGAGTGTCTGTTAAAATATCATCTTCGCTATCAATATCATTATCTGTGTCATCTGTTTTGCTTGTTTCAATTATTTGATCAAAGTCTACTAAACTTATCTGAACTTCTTGATCAGATGTAGTAGTTAGACATTTTCTACGCTTTTGCATATATTTTGCGAGAGAACTCTCAATAATTTCGTTATAATCTTCAATTTAATTGCGCCATGTTGTATACATTCAGTTTTGTCCATACGGCCTTTTGTATTTATGCGTTTTTTATCCCCTGTTTTTTGAGCATCTTTTAAGCGCCCAGTTTTTTGTTTTTATGCGCCTAAGCTTTCAAGGCCCTTTTATTTTTTATAAGTAATGAGATAAATATACGTGTACAAATTTATAAATGTTTTTTTCACTTTTTATATAATATTTTCCATTAGTCATATCTTCTTTAGTTCCAGCCTGAGGTCTTATAAATACTTTTCCTTTATCTTTCTTATATATATTTTCTCTATCTTTGTTTTTCTATTTATCCTAAGGCTCGCTTCTAGAATTCTTCTCACATATATATTTCTCATGCACGCGCACCCCTATCACAGGCTCTAATTTTTTTAATTTTTTATTTTCTAGTGTATAACCAGAATTAATTCTCATAAACCGGTTTGATATGTTTTTATACTGAGGCAAGAGCAGCTCGATGTATGCACACTCCACTGCGCCAATCCCTATTTAAGTCAGTCGATGTATGCGCTCTATCCCTATTTTTTTAAATTAATTTAAGCATGAATTATCTACAGCACCTGCACCTATTTTTAAGCAGTAGATACATGAATACTCCATGACACATGCCTCTTTTCCTTAAGAAATTTGTCATATTAGCATTCCACTGCGCATGCCCATATATATTTTTTACACATAAATATTAAGAACCTGGTTTATGGAATACTTTTTGCATTTCTTTCTACGTATTTCTTTCTACAAATCTTATTTAAAATAGCTTCTAAATTTTAGAATAATGATTAAGTTTTAGCTAAGTATATAAACGTTTAGATCATTTGGACATAACATTTGGCCACAGAGACCGGGGTTCAAACATATTTTTCTCTTTTTACTTTTTTCACTTGATTCCATTTAGCTTTATGAGATTTACTCACATATTGATCCATATCAATATTAATATACCTGTTGATTAGTTCATAGATTAAAATTATTTCTTTAGCATGAAAGACATAAATAAATGCACACATGCATTTATTTAGTAGGCCTCGATCATCATATGTCGTTCACACACTTGTGATGGGCCAAATTGTCTCATACTACCTTTTTTCTATTAAAATATACGTAATTCTTTACCAATTTTTGATATAAAATAGTCTTATATATAGCATAATCAATTAAATAAATAAATAATTTACCAACAATAAAAGTTAAAATAGTTTTAATATGTCAAAATAAGATAGGATAACTTTATTTAATTTTTAATGTGCTCCACCTTTAAATTTAAACTTCATTAACCAGAATAATAATTTTTGTAATATATTCTCATCCTTACCAGTCAACGCCCTTAGCATCAT
This sequence comes from Hydra vulgaris, assembly GCF_038396675.1. Lineage (NCBI taxonomy): Eukaryota > Metazoa > Cnidaria > Hydrozoa > Anthoathecata > Hydridae > Hydra > Hydra vulgaris. The sequence continues at coordinate 33,011,391 of NC_088922.1, forward strand.
ATATTTGGTCTATCGCTATGGTGATTTATCTTGAGGTGGCATTCTTCTGCTGTTCTTACGCATTCCTCCTTATGCGAGGTGTCAGTTAAGGTCTGGCCGCGAGTAGATCAACCGACTGAGCGATAAACATAAGTCCATTCTACTTTATTGTACGCACTCCCCTGTTTTTTGGCTTCTACTAAAATGCTGGTGAAATGTACGTAAACAATAAATAATATAAGTTATTTTGCTTTAATTTTGAGCTCTGATACTGGACATCTATCCAACATCGTCTAATTTTATTTCTTATGCTTACTCTAATATAATCTTTTTTCCTTCTTCCCTGAAACTCCTACGGCCTATTGTGTTCCATAAAAGTAAACTGGTTTTTGAGTTCGGTTGCCAATTATAAATATAATATTTAAGGTAATACAAAACTTTAATAGTAAATAAATCTTCTACTTAAAAATAAAACGGGTAAAGATTGGTTTGTGCGCTAACTTTATTGGAAAGTCTGAATATTACACATACCTTAAACATATTAAAAACTAAAAGAATAATTTGAATAACTTTTTAATCGATTTTTTTTTAAGCTTTAAGGATTTTTCTGTTCACTTTTTGAATAGCGCATAAACTGTTAATTATGTAAAGCTGCTGTTAAAAATAAATACATTTTGAATAAATAAATATTTTATATAAAGTATGACATTGTAAGACCTTATTTTTATTATATATTTTGTATTGGTTTGCTTCAAGCGTGTTTGCGTTCAATATTTGCGCTTTTCAAGCAAAACAATCGATCATTACCAAAAAACAAAATAAAAATAAAAATAACATAAACAGTGATAATATAAAATAAAACTTTTTTGTTTTTTGTTATTTGCTTGTTTTTTAACTGTTCAATAGAGGTTTAAGGAATTTCTTTTTATTGCTTTAAAAACTTGTATAAATAAATATACTTGGGCTTGCTAAATAAAAAAATGATACATAAAAAAATTTATCACAACATTTAATTATAAATATTTCTTTTAAGTTTCATTTAGTAACTTTGTATACAAAGCAAAAATTGAATAAACTTGTTTTTTGTTAATAATAACAATAAACAATTTTATTAATGATTTTTTATAAAATTTGTCATTATTTATCAAATATACAGCGGTGGCCAAAAATTAAAGAACACTCTTTTTTTTTTCAAAATTTATTTTTAACCTTAGTATAATTTTATTTTGGAAAAAGGTATCAAAAAAAGAAAAATATTTTTAGAAAGAATTTCTATTGTATTTTATATTTATTATAAAAGAATTTATAATTTTTTTACAAAATAATGTTCAAAAATTAAAAAACTGACTAGTAAAAAATATAAATGGGAAAAAAAATTGGACAAAATTTTAAGACCATTTTCAAAAATATTTCAAAAAGCAATAAAAAAAATAATTTAGAAACGTGTTGTTCCTCCATTTGTTTTCAAGCACTCTTGTACTCGTTCTGGCATTGAATTCATTAAAGTTTTGATTACTTCATCAGGCACATTCTTCAAATGATGAGAGATAGAAGATTTTAAATCTTCCAAATTGTAAAGTTGTTCTTTACCAAGCTTGTGATTAAGCCACGACCATAAATTCTCTATTGGATTCAAGTCTGGACTATTGGCAGGCCATGGAAACCAATCGCTAACAACATGCGCTTTATGACATGGCGTATTATCTTGCTGGAAAATAAATCCATCTTGCAACTGCCATAAATCAATGCTAGGAATAAGTGAGTTTTCCAAAATTTCGATGTACCTTTCTTTGTTGAGTCTACCATCGAATAAATGAAAAACCCCAACTCCACAGGCACTCATACAGGCCCAAATGCCTATTGAACCACTGCCTTGTTTTGTTCGTTTCAAAATGAATGACTCATCGAACTGTTCGCTTGGAAGTCTACGCAACATTACGCAACTTTTTCTGTTGTCTACCTCAACGTTCATTTCATCACTAAAGACCACACGGCTCCACTGATCTATTGACCAATTTTTATGTAGTTTGCACCACTCTTTCCTGGCAAATTTTTGTTTTTTATTCAAGTGTGGTTTTTTTGCAGCAGCACGCCATAAATAATTTAAATTGTGGAGGACCCTTTGCACAGTTCTAGGGTTTGCTTTCAGACCATTTGACAGTGTCCATTTTGTAGACAAGTCTGATGATGCTTGTCTGTTTTCTTTCATTAATCTCACTAACGAGCGAACATCACAGTCATTTGAAATTTTATTGCGCCCAGTCCTATGACGATCATTAATTGACAGGGTCTCTTTGTATCGTTGAATTATGTTAGTAATGCAAGAGTGAGACCTTCCGAGCTTTTCTGCTATTTGTCTGATGCTATAGCCTTCTTCTTTTAATACAAGAGCAGCGTATCTGTCTTTTTCTTCAATCTTTGCACGCATTTTTGCAATATTTTTATATCCTTATTGCAATTCAAAAAATAAATGTTTATTTGATATCAAAACTCAGGTTTCGACATTTTATTTTATAGTCAACGTAATAAGCAATTAAGATAGTTAAAAAAAATAATGGATTATTATTTTTAATAAGTGCAAATTAAAGATTTGAAAGTGGTCGTTAAATTTTGTCCAATTTATTTAAAGAAGATTTATAAGTACTCATCAGTTTTTTAATAAGTTAAACGCTATTTAATTAGAATTAGATTAAAAAAATTATACCACTTTAATCCCTATGTTTTAATTAACAAGATATTAAAAAAAAAAAAATAATATGTCAATTAGAATCTTCTTAATTTTATTTTAAAGATTAAGAAATCAACTAAAAAATGAGTGGTCTTTAATTTTTGGCCACCGCTGTATAGTATACTATATATTGTGATAACAAAAAAAACTTAATAAAGCTTAAACTTTTTCATTAGTAAATAGCGCATATATCCAACATAATTGTCATTTAAACTTTTTTACATAATCGCCAATGTGGTTTTTTGTAAAACTAATTACTTCTATCTTACCGCTTAATGCTTCATGTAAATCGCTCTAGGTGTACGTAATTTGTACGTAAAATGCTGGCAACTTAATGCTTTAAAACAAGCACTGTATATATATATATATATATATATATATATATATATATATATATATATATATATATATATATATATATATATATATATATATATATATATATATATATATATATATATATATATATATATAGCGCTGAATTGTTTTCAGAAAATATTGCTGATTAATATGCTGATATACATAATTTGCTCTAATTAAGTTTGTCTAACTATATCAAGTTTCTTTTTAATAAACAATTAGGCAAATGTGTAAACTCAATGTCCGTAAATATTTTTTCTCCCTCAAAGTTGTTAATATTTGTTAATTTAGTACATTTAATATATATTATAAGGATGTAATGGAAGTATATTGGAAGTGAAATATAATATTTTGTAATAAAAACCATTTTTTATTTAATTTCATTCATTAAATTAATTTATTAAAGTCACTAAACTTTAATTCAATTTTAAAAATGCTGTCAAGGTAATTAGTAATATTAGAGTCATTTGTTTGCAGAGGTCAAAAAAGTTGAATTTCGCATGCCGTATATAAGTATATATATATATATATATATATATATATATATATATATATATATATATATATATATATATATATATATATCAGTCATGGACAGGAAAGGCGTGCGATCGCACTCCAATTATGAACATGCAAGCAATTTTTTGAAAGCTTGACCACAGTTTTTTAGATTAAAAATGCGCTGAAAAAAACAGACAGGAAAAAAATTATAAACTGGCTAAACTATATATAAAAATAGTTTATATAAAAAAGTTTATATAAAAAAGCAAGAAATCTTAACGAAAGAGAAAAAAAAATCAACTAATATAAATCTGAAAAACTAAAACTGTGATTTTATTATTAATTATATTTTGCAATTACGTTAAGGTTGAATAACTCATCGCGAGTTTCTGATTTGACAAGTTTCTGATTTGACAAGTTTCTGATTTTTTTTATATTAGGAGAATAGCAATTAAATCTTTTTTTCTTTTTTTTTAATGTTGAAATAAAAATATTTATATAACTATTTTTTATTTTTTCATGTATTTTTATGTACCAATTAAAAAAAAAAATACATAAACAAATAAAAAAATAATAATATAAATAATTTTAATTTAACATTAAAAAAAGTTAAAAGATTTTTTTTTAATTCTCTTAATGCAAATACAAAAATTTTCAGTTTAATAACCTTTTCAAACCAATGCAACGAACTATAAAACTTCGATCTTTTTTAATGTTTTTATAATATTAGGCGAACTCTTTTAAATAAAAAAAACTTACATCTAATTACCATTTAATAAAAAACTAACTTTATTTGAATTATTAAAAAGTATTTTAAAAAAAAGTTTATTGAAACACATTCGTTGTCGTCATTGTTTATAAAATTAAGAATACAAATTATGTAAAAAAAAAAAATCATCATCTTGTCGTCGTTGTTTACAAAAATTAAGAATACAAATTGTTTAAAAAAAAACAACTCATCATTAAAAAAAACAAAAAAACTTTTGAAGTAAATAAAAGTTTTATATAATATTCCATTTTTTTTAATAATGTTTTAAAACTTTATTTAAAAGCGTTGAAGTGTAAAAAAATTTTATTAGAAAGTTTACATAGTATAACAAAAAAAAAATAACTTTGTTATGTTTTCAATTATGAAATTTATGAATTCATCAAAAAGTTTATTAAAAAAATCGTTTTCATCATTGTTTATAAATTTATTGTTCAAATTATTTTAAAAACATTTATACTCATCGTAAAAAATATAATTTTTAGTAATATAATATCTTTCGATAATTTAAATAAACGTCTTTTATAGCATACAATCTTTAACAGCAATTTATCGCCTTATTAGCTTAAACTTTATTTAGCACATTTTTTAAACATTTTCAAAAATCTAAGACGCCGTGGTTAAGTTGCTGCAAAAAATAATAAATACATGGTCAGGAATAGAGTGCAATCACACACTTTTCCTGACAATGACTGATATATATATATATATATATATATATATATATATATATATATATATATATATATATATATATATATATATAGAGAGAGAGAGAGAGAGAGAGAGAGAGAGAGAGAAAACGTGGTTGTATGTTGTACAGCGCATGTACAATCACCTCCCATTATTGTATTTTTTGTTGCAGTAACATAATCCCAGCACCGAATACAGGTGGAATGCAAATAACATTTTTAATATTTATTTTTATTTTGGACCAGATAGCTTCCACTGGGTTTAACATTGGGCTGTAGAATCCTAATCATAACAACTGAGCCAGTGAATTTTCAAACACCCTTTCCAAACAAGTGTGACATGGAGTATTGTCTGTTACAATGACCAAATCCTCTAAACGATTCCCGGATGTAACCCACTGGTTAAACAAAGCCAACATCCACTTGTTACATGAATCTGCTTTAAAAGATCTTCTGCAAGTTTCCATCATGACAAAATTTGTTATTGATATAGCTGCAATGAAATGTATGTTTGCACCTTTTGAAGAAGGTATTTTCATTATTGCTCTTTTCCCCTCTTTGGCACATCCTTGCGTTTTTCTTCAAAAAAGATTAAAACTTGTTTCATTGACCATTGTTTCATTGATCATGTTTCATTGACCATTGTTTCATTGACCATGTTTCAATGACCATTTGTGATGTGTTCGTTAATGCTCCTAACATATTCAGCTCTTTTTTGTTTGTTTTCATTACCATTCAATGTAGTAGGCTCCTTGTGCATTTTTTTAAATGAAAATAGTCTGCCTTCGAGGTAATTGGCAACTGTGGTTGTGCTGACGCTAATACTAAATTGTCTTAATACCCTTGTTTTAATGGTCACCAATGTCAACTGACAGTCACTTTTAATCCATGTTAGAGTGTTTCTTCGATCTAATCATCGGTTAATTTTTTTGGTTTAAAACCCACCTCTCCCAATAAAATTTAAATTTCTGCTGTGGACCCAATTATATGCTGTCTTATATTTGACACCTAAAGTTTGCGCCAGAGTCACCCAATCGTCGTTTCGCTCAGCACATTCAATTACTCTTCTATCATTCAATGAAGATAAAACATGTTTTCTTTCAACTTGTTTAGTTGTATGTATTTCATGTCTACAAATTGGACCAAGGTTCTGGTTGTTTTAAAGAATTGGTTGTAAACAAATTTGGTGAAATAAATGCTTTCACGGATTCAATTTAATAACAGACTTTCTATTCATAGTGTATTGATAAATAACACAACGATCTTTCAATTCCATTACTGTATTACTGCATTGCTGGTGCATACAAATGCTAAATTTGATATTATTAACTTATTAAAATGCATGTCCAAGAAGATCTTTTATAATGACCTTTATACTTACATTGAATTTGCAATTACAAATAATGTATTCTCATTTACATATTGCAATTTCTCAATTACAACTCTTTTTTTTTCAAACTACATATTGCAATTTCTTTTTTACATGTTGGGTTTCTCAATTACATTTTAAAATTTCTTAATTACATAATGTGTTTCTTAATTACATATTGCGACTTCTAAATTACATGTTGTATTTCTCAATGACATCATACTTTTCTTAATTACAATTTTCAAGTTCTCAATTACATTTTGTAAAGGTGTAGTTACCTGATAATAAAGAGTATATGTTCATGCATGACTTGGCATAAAGCTTAGAGTGTTACTGCATTCCTAGCTGAAAAAAATGTGTGCATTTTCGCCTTATCCGGGTATTTCACCTGATATGAACCCCGTGGAAAATCTAAAAGACAAAACAGGAAATTTCCAAAGAAATCATCATTACCAAGCAGCAATTGATAGAAACCCTTATTAGAGAGTTGCATAATAACCCCAGTCTCCAGGACAACACAAAAGTCTGCATAGAACGCATACCCTGATGCCTGAGAGTCATTATTGCAGCAAAGGGTTGCATTACAAAATATAAGGATGATTACCTTAACGGTCCTAAAACTTTTTATAAAAAAATAAACACCTACGAAGAAGTATTTATGTTGTTTTATATTCTAATAAAGCCTTTTAATGATAAAAACAGTAAAAAAAAATAATAAATGCTAAAAAATAAATAATAAGTTTAAACTTAAAAATTAGTAAAAAAGTTAACTGTCACAAAAAATTTGGCCACCCACTGTGTATATATATATATATATATATATATATATATATATATATATATATATATATATATATATATATGCATATATATATGTATGCATATATATCAAATGTATATATTTTTTCCATTTTCGAATGATCATATATAACTTTTATTATAAATACTTCATTATAACTTTTTTTTTTTCAGGGAGATTTATTTAACTCTCGGCTCTCCAACTACAGTTTTAAAACTAAACAACATCGCACTGTTGTTTTACTTAACTTGCATTTTTAAACCCATTTATATGAAATTAGGTTTTAAAATGCAGCGTTAATGAAAAAACATGTCACAAGTTTAAATAACAATGATTTAAGCAAGTTTAAATTTTGGTGTGAATTAAATGTAAACTTTATTTTAATTTTTAATAATACAAAAAAACGCAAGCAGAGATTACTTACAAACTGTGCACAGCAGTCTATTAAGCAAGTACTTTTTTGTGTTCTTGCGGTAAATTATAAAAAGAGATGTCTATTAGTGACCGACTACATTTGTAAAAAACATAATAGTTGTACAGTTAAAGAGATCTCTAGAGTGCTAAGTGCACTCTAGAGTAAAACCCTTCTAAAGTCAACAAATTTGGTCTGACACATTTTTATTATTAAGGGTCTAAAAATATGTTAAAACCTTTTTGAGTTTTTATATCTTCTGACAAATACACGAGAATTTTTTATTAGGAACCTTAGAATGTCAGGTTTAACATCAGTTTATTTTCACAGCTGAATATTTAATAGTGTTTGGTGCTCTTGTCGTTTATACTTTCTATATTCCACCTCAAAGCAGTAGCTTATGATACTTCAGAATTTTAGGTAAATGAAACTTAATTTCTAAAAAGTTGAAAAGCTATTTGTATTTAATTTCCTTTTAATGTTACTAAATATTCTGGCTGTAAGGCAGAAATTCATTTAATAATGTTAAACATAAATATAAAACAGTTAAGCTAATTGAATGCTCCACAAGGATAACAAGAGAAAATGGAAATGCATAACTGAACAATTTTTTTCTTTTGTTTGCTTTATATTTTATGTTTGCTGTCTTCCATGAAATTGGTACTACACCTTCGTAAATTGATTTGTTAAATAATAAAGTTAATGGATTAGAAAAAGCATTTACACATTCTTTTGATACAAAAAATGAATTCCACTAGGACCAACCAATTTTCTTGGGTTTAAAGCATTTATCATATTAGTAATTTCATTTGAGGTAATACTAATAAACTGTAGTGAATTTAAACACTTTTTTTCAAAGTTTGGTAAAACATCGTTATCTTCTATAAATACCTATTAAAAATATTCATTCAAAGTGTCAGCAACCTGTTTTGGTTCATAATGATACAGAGATTAGAATCTTTAGTTGATATTAAACAATTTTTGTTATCTTTTGATGTAATTATGCAGCAGTTTTAGGTCTGATTTTGCTTTTTTAGCTATGTATTTTTGTACTCTATTGTAGCTTTTTTAAATTTTTTATATACTTCTCTTTTTGCTTTTTTATATTGGGATTTTTTTAAACTACCCGTCCATAAAGAGAATCTATTGATAGACCAGAGAGACAAATCTATTGACCAGAGTTTTTCTTTTTGATATGATTTATAATTTTTGATAAGATTTATTCTTTGTTAAGAAATTTTTTTCTGTTATCATGATTAATTTTTACTAATGGCATATATTTTTTACAAGCTGTTTGGTAATGATAATTGAAAAGCTCACAACAATCGTTTATATTTTTGTTCAAGAAAATCCAATTTATCAAATGTATAATCCAACAATCAATCAAATGTATAATCCAATAATCGTTTATATTTTTGTTCAAGATAATCCAATTTATCAAATGTATATAGTTTGATATCTCATGATAATTTCTTAATTTAAAATTTTTTAAATGATGTCAATCTTGCTTACATATGTTTCACTTATAATATATTGCCATGTTATTATATAATGTCCTTGATTTCTGTTACCTAAAGGAGCACTATGTTGAATCCATTTGACTCTATTGGCATTACTTACTGTTATTAAGTCTAGCATGTTTGTTTCATGACAAGTGGCTCTTTGAAATATTGGATTTACAACCAGGGATTATCCAGGTCATATTTTTAAAAAATTTGGAATATTTTTTCTTAAAAATATCTGGAAAAAAACTGGAAAATAATTTCCAGAAATATCCAGAAAAAAATCCGGAAATATAAATGCATTTGTGTAACTAAGAATATCTCATGTGATTGAAAAGAAAATCATTATTTGTACGTGCATACAGATAATGTACAAATAGTATAAACATTACTTGCCAAGCCCAATGACACAGGTTTCGAAGCACAATCGTCAATTTCTAAAACATACTCTTTATATCTAGAGATTTCTAATAAAAAAAAGGTGTTGTCTAAAAATAAAAAAAGTAAAATAATGTTGTAGGTGTTAACCCTTAAACAGTCCTGTGTTTTTTTAAATAACGGTCGCTATAAGTCCAGCTTTTTTTTTGAAGTGGTCTTTAAATGTTCAGTACTTCTGAAAAACATTGTGTTTTTTTACTAAATTAAAAAATATTTTTTACCATTTTCAACACTATATCAGACACTACAAAATCTTTTTATTCAAGTTTGAGAATATATAATCATACTATATAAACACAAAGTTTTAAAAATATGTTCACTATTATTCAATTTTTGTATAATAATTGCATGGAAACTGCACAAAATCCTACATCACATTTTACACATTCATATCTTGAATCTTTTTGAGTTTTTTGTTTGTAACATACTAAATACCTTCTCTGAGCATTAGCCTTTCTTAAGATGCAACCAGCGCTTCATTCTAGAATTCGCTTATAGTATTTTTATAATTTGGGAAGAAAAAAATTAGTCTCATTTACTATAATGCTGGATCTTACTATAATGCTGGATACTAGAATGCTGGATCTTCTTGACTCAATGCATGGGTTTGCTTGTGTCACTGTTTTTATGACTAGGCAACTCATTCTATTATCTCCTAATGCGGGAACAGCTCTAAAACTCAGTTTTATGGTTCTGAGGCCGGCTGGTAGTCAGGTTTCCCGAACTCTGTGGTAGCTCTCAGAGAGGCTGATTCCATCAACAGCTGAAAAATATCAAAGTATTAACAGTGCCATGTTGCGCATGGATGGTGTCCCTGTTTGTACTTTTGGTGTGCATTGCGGAGGCCACATTTGGAGCCCTTTGGTACGGCTTAGGGTTTATTAGTAGTAATGAGGCAATTGCTTGGGCTATTAAACGGTGTTCTGAGTACTATCTATGCTTTGAGTCAAGTTCTTCAATCTAATTTAAAAATGAATAAAGTACCAAAAACTATAAAACACAAAAAACCATCATCATCACCAAGTTCCCTAAACCAATCATTCACTAATATTCGTGGTCTTCGAAGTAACTTTTCTTCTGTTGAGTCTTATCTCTTGCAAAGTTCACCAGACCTACCTGCTCTTTGTGAGACTAATTTAAGTTCGGCTGTCTCATCTTGTGATCTTAGTGTTGATGGTTATCTTCCTCTAATTCGTAAAGACTCCAATAGTCACATGCTTGGCCTTGGCATTTACATTCGTAAGAATTCACCTGTTTGTCGTGAAACTAGGTTTGAATCTACAGACTATTCTTTCATGTGCGTTCGTTTAGCACCACTTCACTCTATTGCCTTTCTCTTTGTTCTATATCGCTCTCCTTCATCTCAAGACTGCACTCTTTTTGATGTTATTTCTGATCATATTGACCAAGCCCTCTCTCTTTATCCATCAGCTAATATAGTTGTTGCCAGTGACTTTAATGCTCACCACTCTGAATGGCTTGGCTCTAGTGTCAGTGACTCTGCAGGCAAGGCCACAACTTTTGCCTTTCTCAATCCCTAACTCAAATAGTCAACTTTCCAACTCGCTTTCCTGACAACCCTAATCATTTACCTTCTCTACTCGACTTATGTCTTGTTTCTGATCCTAGTTAGTGCTCATTTTCTCCGCATTCACCCTTAGGTTCTTCTGATCACAGTTTGATCTCTCTAAAACTAATATCTCATTCTTCTTTATCACCTGAATACCCCTATTACCGAACATCGTTCAACTACAGTAAAGCTGACTGGGATTCTTTCCGTGACTTTCTTCGCGATGGCCCTTGGGTAGAAATCTTTCAACTTCCTGTCGACAAATGTGCATCTTACATAACTTCGTGGATTCAGGCTGGCATGGAATCTTTTATTCCCTCTCGACGATTCCAGGTCAAGCCTCACTCTCCTCCATGGTTTTCCTCACACTGTGCTGCTGCGATTGCCAATCGAAACCGTTACTTCCATATCTATCAGCAAAACTATTCTCCAGAAAACAGGCGTCTGTTTATTACTGCTCGAAACAACTGTAAAAAGGTTTTGTCTAACGCAAAAAACCCGCTATTCTCAGGTCATGAAATCTCGTATCTCATCTCAAAAATTAGGCTCTCGTGACTTCTGGAGAATCTTTAATAATATCAATAATAAGGGCAAATCTATAATTCCACCTCTCTTGTATGGTTCAGACTTTGTCACCTCACCTAAAGACAAAGCTGAATTGTTTGCTAAAAACTTTTCATCAATATCATCTCTTGATTCCACTAGTTGCGTTCTACCTGATGTTGCCAACAAACAGGCTGATCCATTGCTTGACATTTGTATTACTCCAGCTTCTGCACCTAAAGTGATTTCCTGCCTAGACTCTTCTACAGCTTGTGGCCCATACAACATACCTGTTATTGTCTTGCAGAAGTGTTCTCCGGAGCTGTCGTCTATACTCTCAAAACTATTCAACAAGTGCTTATCAGAGTCTTGTTTTCCAGCCTGCTGGAAAGCCGCATCTGTTATCCCTATCTTCAAAAATTCTGGGGAGCGATCTGATTCGTCTAACTACCGTCCGATAAGTCTTCTTCCTATCATAAGCAAGGTTTTTGAATCTTTAATTAACAAACACTTAATTTCTCATCTTGAATCTAATAACTTACTTTCTGACCATCAATATGGATTTCGATCTTCTCGTTCTACAGCTGATTTGCTAACAGTAATAACTGACAGGTTTTATCATGCATTAGATGAAGGTGGAGAGGTTAAGGCCATCGCTCTTGACATTTCAAAAGCGTTTGATAAAGTTTGGCATGCTGGTCTTCTCCATAAGCTTTCATCTTATGGTGTATCCGGCAACATCTTTAAGATCATTGAATCCTTCCTTTTCAATCGTAGCATAATTGTTGTCCTCAATGGACAACACTCTTCTTCTTATTCTGTAACTTCAGGGGTTCCTCAAGGTTCTATCCTTGGCCCTATACTCTTTTTAATTTACATTAACGATCTTCCAGATATTCTCACATCTAAGGTGGCATTGTTTGCTGATGATACTACCATTTATTCTTGTCGTGATAAGAAACCAACACCCTCTGATTGCTTGGAGGGGGCATTTGAGCTTGAAAAGGATCTCACTTCTGCTACAGCATGGGGCTCACAGTGGCTGGTGAACTTTAATTCAGATAAAACTCAATTTTTTTCAGCCAATCGTTATCGCAATAATTTAAATCTTCCTATATTTATGAAAGTTGATGTACTCGATGAGTCACCTACTCTTCATCTTCTTGGATTAACTCTTACTTCCAATCTCTCTTGGAAACCATGTATCAAATCGGTTGCAAAATTAGCATCTGCTAAGGTTGCATCTCTTTATCGAGCTCGCCACTTTCTTACTCTGGATTCTATTCTCTATCTCTATAAATCTCAAATCCGGCCTTGTATGGAATACTGTTGCCATATCTGGGGCGGATCTTCTAATGAAGCCCTTTCTCTTTTAGACAAGGTGCAAAAACGCATTGTAAACATAGTTGGACCAGCTCTTGCAGTCAACCTCCAACCATTATTACATCGTCGTAATGTTGCTTCTCTTTCTCTTTTCTACAAATACTATAATGGGACTGCTCTAAAGAGCTAGCATCTCTTGTGCCATCTACTAAAATTCATTCTCGTGTTACTCGTCATTCAATTAAGTGTCATCCTTTTTCTGTGACTGTTCCTAAGTGCTCCAAAAACTCTTATTTGTCTAGTTTTTTTCCTCGAACATCAGTTCTTTGGAATTCGCTTCCTTCATCTTGCTTTCCTGATTCATATAATTTGCAATCTTTTAAGTCGTCCGTCAATCGTTGTCTTGCTCTACAATCTTCATCTTTTCTCTTACAGTAACTTCCAACTTTAATTAGTGGCTGCTTGCAGCCTTGTTGGAAGCGAAAATGTTTAAAAAAAAAAAAAAAGATCACAAATTTCATCTGTAAAATGAAGTTCAAACAAATAAAGAGGATCATTTTTGACTATATTCTGGTTGTAACTAGAAACACCGCTAAATGCAAAAGATTGAACTCTATTACCTGGAGGTTCAGATGTCCATTAAAGTATGCATGAGGATTCAGAAAGCTCATTCTCTAAGGAATTGTCACCAGAACTTAGAGCATCAACTAATGCAGGCCTTTTCTCTTCTAAACCTAACTCTAACAATTCTGGTTCTGAATTTTCTCCATCAGATAAACTACATTCTTCTTCTGAAACCTCACTCTACTCTTCGTTTTTATCAAATATATAATTTTCTATATCTTCATGAGTAAATATTCGCTTTTTAGATAATAATTTTTGCACTGAAACAACTTTCTTATCTGCCATATTAAAGTGAACACATGTAAAAGTGAATTATTGAAACTAAAGCTCTGTAATTAAGTAGTAATAAATTTTGAGACGATTAGACATAATTATTGATGAACAAGAATATGTAAGAATAAAACAAGAGGAGATGCATAAAACCGTAATATTATGGCATGGACATTTGGGAACCACTTTAAGTTTGCATAATAATACAGCATGGACTGTTAAAGATTTATAATGATAACATTTTTAGGCGCGGCTAATAAAGTTCAGGGGTTCCAATCCTCTATTATCAGAAAAAATAAAAATCAATAATAAGTTCTCTATGGAGAACTTATTATTTCAAAAAATTAGATTTTTAGATGAAATAGTCGAAATAAGTAACGATTAATATACACATACAAATAAGAAAAAATTAGTTGTACTCGTACAAATAACTTAACTAAATATAGGGTAGAGTTTTTGATAAACAATACCCTTAACTGTTTTAACTATTTGATGACAAAGTTCCATGAGAAAGTTCATTTCACATCGACAACTTGTAACTACAACCTTGGAAACTGGCAATAGATATAGTCGATAAACAGAAATAAACAACTTTAAAAGGAAATATAAACTGTTTCAAATTAAAATTTTAAGAAATTAGACTTTAATTTGAAAGTTAAAGTCCTCAAAAAGATGTCTACTTTCTTGAGATCTTTTACATTCACACACAACTTCACAATGGTATATATATATATATATAATGGTATATATATATATTGGTAACTCCTAACTGGTTGTCAGAAAGTTTTTCCATATTTTGTTGACACAAAAAAAAATTAAAATACAAGACCGGAATTTTTATTTTATTACTCGATAAACTGCCTGCCCCAACCAAACCCTCAGTCGAGTAGCAGCACTCCCTTGCAAGTCAGGCTATAAGATGATCGATATGGCAGCACTCCGTTGCGAGTCAGGCTATTTGTCAGTCGATGTAGCAGCACTTCGTTGCAAGTCAGGCTATAGTCGATGTAGCAACACTCCGCCCATAATTTACAGTAAAAAAAAAAACTTAAATTATCTTTTGATATTGTTTATGTGACGTTTATTCATAAGAAATAAAGTCGTAAGTAAAAGCATTTAACCGCAATTGTAAACTAATGGATTTTTTGTTAGAGAAACTGTTTGTTTAATAATTTTGTTGTTGTTGTTAATAATTAGTTAAAGAAAATAAAGTGTTTTGAGTTTTATCTTAAGTAATTAAATATATAAATTTCTTTTTTAAAAAATGCACAATTTATTTTGATGTAAATATGTTATTAATAAGATATTTTGTTTATTGTCTATTCAATAACGTAAAGTTTTAATGGCGTTCATTTAATTTATGAAAATAAATTATGATCATGAATATGTTATCGGTAACTGATAAAACTCTTTATTTTAAAAACATTATTAAAAAGAGTTCACAAAATAAATAAGAAAAAAGTTATTAACAGATAAATAAACAAATATTATGTTACGTTTTATAAAAAAAATTATTTTTCAAAATAAAATTTAGTTCCTATTTGAAAAAAATTGGAACTTAGATTTTTTTTTTTAACTTTTTTTTATAGTGAGAAAAAAAAAACTTTATGATTTTTAATGCGTTAATAAAATAACTTTAATTACAATGTGGTACATGAAAAGACGTTAGTGATGCAATATAACTTCTAACAATACAAAATATATTGGCTGAGTTGAGTTATGCGTTTTCGTTACACAGCGAAATCTCGTAACAAGGCCTGATATATATATATATATATATATATATATATATATATATATATATATATATATATATATATATATATATAGATATATATATATATAGATATATATATATATAGATATATATATATATAGATATATATATATATATATAATGCGTTATGCGTTTTCGTTACGCGTTTTTTATTACGCAGCGAAATCTCATAACAAGGCCTGATATATATATATATATATATATATATATATATATATATATATATATATATATATATATATATATATATATATATATATATGGCTATTTCCATGGTGGAAGAGATAAATTTCGTGTTTAAAAATTTCTTTTTTCAAAAGGTTTTATTTCTTTAATTATAGTTTAAACACCTTAAAATTATTGTTAAAATAAATTTTGAGTAGAAAATTTTTGAACCGAGTAGATAAATTTGATGAATGTTAGCAACTGTTTGTTCTTTTTATTATTCCAAAAAGTGAGTAAAATTTGAGGGCGAGTTATTGTAATATTTTAAACAAAACATATCCATATTTTTGTTTAGAAAGAATCTTTGAGATTACATATATGTCTTGAGTAAAAAAACTTTTACTCTTTAAAAATAATTCAAGTGTTTTTTTGTCTCATACACATCTGCAAAAACTACGTTGCGTCACTGAACTAAAAGCTAAAAAAGTTTAATTATGGCAATGAAATTATGCTTTATGGCGAGGTTTTTTTAGAAATTATATATTTTAATGTAAACTTTTAATCATTACTAAAAAAAAAATTGGTCAAAAAGCATTGTATTAACATATAGTTATAGTTTAAAAGCTGTTGCGTCACTGAACCCATCGACGGGATAATTAGCATTTTATAAAATAGCGCGGTAAGGAAGTCAAAATATCATCCAAAAGTTCAGATTTCGTTGTGGGTTTTCCAATTTTTCAAATTCGAATAAATTTTTGCATTTTAGTATTGTGAAGGGCTATTAGTAAATATTAGTAAACTTTTGGATTTATGTTAACATTTTCTTATAAAGTTGTAAATTTTTAAGAAATGGAATCAAAATTAGAAGTAAAAAAAAAAACGTTATGCAGAATACCAAGCTAATTATGTTTCTCGGAATGCTGATAAAAAGAAAGAAATGTCCAGAGTTAGATCTAAGAGATATCGAGAAAAATTGAAAGCCGATCCTAATAAAAAAACAGCTTATGCTGCTAAAGCAAAATTAAGAGTTTTAAAGAGTCGCACTTTAAAAAGAAAACTTTTAAATCAATATCAAAGACCAAGCTCATCTTTTAAAAACGTTCAACAAAGACAAAAAGCATTGAAAAAAGTTTTAAAAGCACTACCAACTTCAAAGGAGAAACAATCTGAAATTTTTTCTATTCTTTCAAATAGCTCTGCTTGTAAAGATAATTTGGGTCTACCTCCAGCATGTTCAAAGCTGTATGGTCTTTCTGAAAGCGATGTTTTAGCAGTTGTAAACTTTTATAATGAAGATGAAGTTTCCCAAATATCACCAAATAAAAAAGATGTCACTCGAATTCAATTATCTGACGGAAAAGCAAACAATATTCAGATACGTCATTTATATTATACGCTAAAAGAAGCTTTCGAGTTATTCAAGGAAAAGCATCTGCACATAAAAATTGGACTCAGCAAATTTTGCGACCTTCGTCCACGCAATGTAAAATCAGTTACAAAATTTCTGCATAATGTGTGTGTTTGTAGTTTGCATGAAAATATGTGATTTGCCTTAAATGCATTAACAAAGTCAATTCAAGCGTCTTCAATCAAAGTTGGATCTGAAATGATAAATAACTTTGTTTGTGAACCGTACACATACGATTGCGCCTATGACAAATGCGTTGCATGCAAAGGTATGAAACAGTTCGATAAACACATGCAAACTGTTAATACATTTGGTTTCGAAGTATCCTGGGACGAGTGGAGAAAGCCTGAAACTAAAACATATGCAAACATTGAAAAAATTTCAAAAAAGTCTACTGTAATAGAACTCATCCAACACATATCAGCGATGCGTGATAAGTTCGTTTAACACGCATTTGTAAAGAAAAACCAATCAACAATTTTTAATAAACTGAAGGAGGTTTCGATGAGTGTTAATTCTGAAATTGCGGTAATCCAAGTTGACTGGGCTGAAAACGCTAGGTGTTTCTATCAAAATGAGCCACAAGCGGCTCATTTTGGTCAAAATCAAGTTTCTATCATGACCCTAGCAGTCTGGAACATTGAGTTAAAACATTTGCCATAGTTTCAGATTCAACTGATTATATTAAGTCTTCCGTTATACCGTACATTGACAAAATCCTTCACTTTATTCCTGATCAAGTCAAAGAAGTACACATGTTCAGCGATAATGCCACTTCTCAGTTCAAAAACAAAAGCATTATGGCTGCAATGGTTGTGTTTGAAAAACGTTTTCATAAAAAATTCTTCTGGCATTTCTTTGCAGCGATGCACGGGAAAGGAGTGGTTGACGGAATAGGAGCTACTGTTAAGCGAATCGCAGCCCTGAGAGTTAAAACTAGTCAATACGAAATCAGGTCAGCAGCAGATTTTGCGTTAGCATTACAAGATTTGCAAATATCTGTAATTCACATGTCAGAAAACAATACAAGACAACAAAAAAATGAACTTGGATTCAGTTCAATTTTAAGTTATTCAAGAAAAATCAAAGGTATATCAAAATCACATTATTTTTATGTTCAGAATAATAACGTTGTTCCGATGCTATTTTCACCTGAGTATAATTAAAATTTATTACAAAATAACAAAACTTTTTAAAATGATTTTAATTTTGTCTTTTTGTTTTGTCACTGAACGTTGCGTCACTGAACTGATAGTTTTTTTTCTGTAAAATAAAACGATATGAAAACTTTATTGTTTGTGGCTTTTTTTATGACTACCTTATTGCCAAATGAATAAATTACAACAAAAAAATCTAATAAGTCAAGTAAGAATTAAAATTTCAGCGAAAACTCCATTTAAAAGTATGATAAAAAAACACTTTTTTGCGTCACTGAACTCATGTTTTAATTTTTGCTATGTAGCAGTGTTATGTTAATACAATTGTGTTTAGTTTATATTATAAAATTTTAATTCAAGATTGATTTAGAGTAATAAAAAATTATTTTTGAGTTTTTTTTTAATTTCTATTAAAAAAAATCTCTCTGCATGATGCGTCACTGAACTATGGAATTGGCCATATATATATATATATATATATATATATATATATATATATATATATATATATATATATATATATATATATATATATATATATATATATATATATATATATATAAGATCAGGCCTTGTTTTAAAGCATTAACTGGAGCACCATTTATATATGCGGTAAGCCAATTCTGTCAAGTCTAAAGATATCATTTAAGCGGTAAGTTAAAAGAATTAATTTTTAATTTGTTTGTTTGTTTGTTTTGTTATAATAATTGATTTTATCAAAAAAATTAAAAAAAAAAAATTATTCAAACTTTAAATGACATCTTATAAAGATTTTATTTTTTTATAATTAAAAAAAAACTTATTTTATGGATAACTCTATTATTCATTTTTTTGCTTGAATTTACGCTTGAAGCAATACTCTTGCAATTTCTTTTTTTTTTTGCATAAAATAATAGTTTAGAAAAATAATATTTATATAATATTATGTAACTAACAAATTGCGTGATATCAAAAAAGTGACTACTGAAACTGCCTTATAATTTTGAAAAAATTTGAATAAAAAAATTATATATTTTTAAATTTAAATAGATATTTTTTTTCTCGGTTTTTCCTGCTTCTTTTCTATATTTTACAAAAAATATTCATAAAGCGTACTTTTAACTTTTTAGCCTTAAGGCAAGTGAAAGTAAAATGGTATATGTTTTTTAATAAATGGTGCCTGGAAATTTCGTTTGTTACAAAAAAAAGTAATTAACTTTAGTTTTTTATTCTTTGCAATAATATTTTTTTTTGTTAAAGGGATCCCCAAGTGCTAAAACAAGTTTTGTTCATATCATAGATAAACATTAGAAAATAAGTTAATTAAACTTTCCAAAACAAATTATTGAATGAGATATTAACAAAAGCATTTGTTGTTTTACCATTATTATTCTAAGTTTTGCTATCTATTTTACAGACCTTTAAAATAAAATTTAACATTTTATGTTCCTTTAAAACTATATTAACATTTTTAAGATCATATCAAATTCAAAGTCTTTAAATCAAAAAAAAATTATATAAATCATATATATTATGTTCAGTTTCTTTAACAAAAAAATTCACAGTTGCGGTTACATATTTTTTTTACAACTTAATATTTTGAAATATGAACATCACTAAATGATAATTAAAGGATAGTTTAAATATTCCAAAAAAGTTTTTGCTTAATACAAATCTGCTGAATGTGTATGAAAATCACACTTTTGCAGGTAAAATGCCAGCTGCATTATGCTTCTTATCAAGGCCTGATACATGTTTGTTTACATAATCAACCTTTTACATAAACAAAAAAATCAAGAACATCATGTACTTAAACTCTTAGGAATAAAACAAGCTTGAATAAATTATTTAGTCTGTAGATTGCAGCGTATATTATGCTGACTTTTTGGCCTACAACAAAACGGAGAAGACAAGTTTTGACTAAAATAAAAAAAAAACGTTTTTCTTGGTGTGCATTTATTCTTTTGTTTTAGTCAAAAAAAACTTAGCCTTAAGATTTTTTTTATCATTCTTTTTAATATGAACACAACATGTCTCAGAGGTTTGGGATCTCTTTGAAATAGGAAATTTTAAGAGTATTTTTGAAATTTAAGTGTATTTTTAGTGAATTTAGGTCCTTTTAGGAGGTTTTTCAAATATTAGGATATTTTAGGATTTATTAGGATGTGTGGCCAATCTGTAATGTAGTAGCATGCTAAGTTGTACGGGTAGCCCGTGGGCTATGTAGTACTTATGTAATTCTATGTAACATTTATGTAACATTCCTGATTGTTTTTTATGGGTTGACCAGTCGGTAGTGTGAAAATATTAATATATAGCTATTTGAAAGCTAAAACCAGCAACAAGGGAGTTAAATCTGCTACAGCAGCATGGAATGGCACAACAGCAACTCTACTTACAAATGGATAAAATTTGCATGGCTTATTCAAACTTAATTCATGACTAGCAATTGACCGGGGCCCTGGCTTTGGCTAAAAATGAGACTTTTTTCAAACCCGCCCCAGGCTAAACTATGAGATTTAGCAGGGGTTGATAGCCAGGGCTAGAAAAAAATTTATAATACTTTATATATTATAATTTTATGCTTACATTTACTATTTATTAAATACTGGCATATATTTATATATTTTCAAACTCTAATTCACTTCCAAGAAGATTGCAAGCAACCACTATTAAGTTATGAGTTACTTTAAAATAGAAAATAAGTAAAAAGGTCAAAGTGTTTTCTAGAGTTTTGAAAAATTGGAACTACTTATTTTAAAAAAATATTATTAAATATTATATAGTTAATAAGATTAAATGTTAGACTTAATTTAGTTAATGAATTGTTGAAGACTAACCATAAGTCTCTAGAACCTAACATCTGATATAAGATACAAGATTTAGTAAACTAAGAATAACAGAGCTTAACATCAGTTGGGGCCTTTTTAAATTGGCTTCTTGGAATAATAAAAGGACATTTGCTCTTAAAAGAAATGTTCTTGGAAAAAAGATGAAATAAATAATTAATAAAGCAACTGCTCAAGATGGTGAAAAATGTGAAGTAAAATCAGGTTTGATTTTGAAAATTGAAGAGTTGGAATAAAAGCTTCCAAACTTTTAGTTCAGAAGGAATGAAAGCTTCTGAGATAGCAATATGCATACATATTATGGACATAAACACATATATTTGCTATTTATTTAGATGCATACATACAATATCCTTTCATATTTATATAAACTTTAGTATTTATATGGTGTAGTATTTGCTAAAAGAGAAAAAGAAGAAGAAGAAGAAGAAGAAAAAGAAGATGATGAAGATGATGATGATGATGATGATGATGATGATGATGATGATGATGATGATGATGATGATGATGCTGATGATGATGATGATGATGATGATGATGATGATGATGATGATGATGATGATGATGATGATGATGATGATGATGATGATGATGATGATGATGATGATGATGATCTTATCTTAAATAACATCGTGAATAGTAAACAACCCTGGTCGTTTACTATTCACGATGTTATTTAAGATAAGATTGTCTTTTTGTTGCTTGATAAGACATTCATTATACCCAAACATGCCTTAAATGCAATTTATAGCTTGTTAACAACAACTTCCATTATATGTTTGCAATAACAACTTTCCATTTGGAAAGAAAGCTATTTTTTTGGTAATTACTTTAGGCAAATACTGCCTATTGCAAAAAAAGAGCTAAGGTTGATGCTAAGGGTTTACAGTTGTTTCTGGCGATAAACAGGCATTTGTTTATCCAACTCAGTTGGCTCTAACAGATTCTAATTTATCTTTTTTTCTGAAAAGTTGTCTGGTTCCTGTCCGATTGGCATTTACAATAAAAATAAATATAAGTCAAGGTCAAATATTTGAAGATGGTTACGTTGTCCTGTAAATGTCAGCTGTTATAACTGATTTTAAAAAGTACCTTCATAACAATATGTGTAATGTCTTCAACATTAATTGTTTTCTAAGAAAATTGACGAATGTGACTAAAAAAATATAACTCTAAAGTAGAATAATATTAAAAAAAAAACTCTAATTAATAAATGAATTTTTTTTTTTTTTTTTTTTTTGTTATTAAATTTTATCACATCAAATAAAATAAAGATGGCTAGAATAATAGAACAGAATGAAGTTTTAAAGCTTAAAGTTAAAAAAGCAATAAATAGACAAAAAAACTAAAGCCAATATTCGATTAATTCATCTTTTAATACTTTGCTATGCTATGTGCACCTAACTTTCAAGCGACAAAAGAGGAAACAGACAATAAAAATCTCAAATGAGGTCAAGACCAATAATTTCTACCATTTTCTGTAACTTATTGAAAACAAATAAAAAATAAGTGGGAGGTGCGTATCAGACTTACCATGACCCATTACATTACAGGTCCGGATAACTCTAGTTTCTTATAATTACTTGCTTTCTCGCTTGGAGCTATTTTTAAACTTTTCAAATAAGAAAAAAAAATTTCAGAAAGTAGAAGAGTAACAAAAAAACTTTTTTTAATTTTTTTTGTTTGCTTTGTTTTTTTGTTAATTTACCTCTCCAAGGCCGAGAAGGCCACAACAGATGAGGAGGCTACTTAATTGTGGTTATAACCCTCTCTTAACTCTATAACTCCGAAACACGAACCTTGACGAACAAGATCGCTGCGCGGAAAAACAAGCTGAGTGCGGTACTACCAGTGACGTGGTGGGGATCAAACTCGGAACCTCTTGCTTATAAAGTGAGCACTCTACCACGACACCACTACCGCAATATATGAAATAATATACCGCAATATGAATACCGCAATATGAAATAAATATGAAAATAAGCAGAAAAACGACACAAAATAATATTTATAAGATAAGAAATCAAAAAAAAAGCTAAATATATATTAAAATAGAGTTTTAAAAACTTGGTCAAATGTAACCTTTTTTTTAACTAAAAACTAAATTTTTCTAGAATACATTATATATAAATAATAATATATATAATAAATAGATATAATAAAAACAATTGTTGCTGACGATTGTTTTACTGATGTATTTATTGATACAAAACAATGTAAAACTTAAAAAACTATTAATAAAACAGAATTTTATTTCATCCATGAGGTTGAATATTTAAATATCAAAAAAGCACACGAAAATGCTCATACATAACAAACATATATATAGTAAGTATAAAAATATTTGGTAATTTTCTTAAGAATGTAGAAAAAAGTAAAAAATGGTAAAAGCCCCATATTTATAAAAAGTGAAAACCCCATGAAGAAATTAAATGGCCTCTTGGGCCACCACACCTCTGTATCCTGCATGCTGTTGTTCCTGATTTACAACTTACACTCTTTTTTCATTATATGCTTGTTTAAGTTTGTTAATTTTATTTTAAAAAATTATCAAAAGTTGCTTCAGTAACTTATATAGTTTTTAGGAAATGGTTTCTCCCTTTAGCTGTCAAGTATATATTTGAAAACAATAAATATTGTAAAAAAAAAAGAGAAAAAGATCACCTTTCTGAGGCCTGCTTTAATGCTGTTTTAAGAACTACTGACTTCCTTATTACTGGCATGAACTGTTCCAATATTAAAGTTAAATTTTTCACCAACCAGAATTTTATACTGCAATTACATAAAAATAACTGTAAATTGACTGCAAACATTTGAGTTGGTTAAAAAGGGCTTTGTATCATACGCCAGATCCAAAACCAAACAATTATAATGAATAAACAAGCATATATGTATAAAAGTTTATTTCTCTAAAAAGAACTTTAAAAGATTATATAAAGCAAAAAACTTTTACCTCTAATAAACTGCATTTTTAAAACAGAAAAACTTAAAGAATTTAACATCAAATCAACACTATTCATTTGGCAGCCATAAAGCAAACTTATTAACATTTTGGTTAACACTACCTTGCTAGTCAAGTTATTAGATTAGATCAGAATGCCAACTATATCTTTTAAACAAACATCACATTTAAAGTGAGAATTTAGGTTTAGATAGGCCACATAAACATCAGACAAAAAAATAATTTGTTTTCTTTATTACTCTTTTTCTAAAAACTTTAAGTAGATTCAAAATCAGTAAAAAGTATATCAAAATGCCAACTTTAATAAAAATTTTATTAGATAAAGTTAATATAATTTTATAAAATTTATAAAATATATAATTTTTTAAAATTTTATATAAAATAATTGACTATACACTGAAAATACATTACATGCCAACTTTTGCAGAACTTAGCATGTATGTATGTAAGGAAATTTGGCAGAAACATTGCCATATGTAGGCATTTTTTTGCAAAAAAACCAACAATAATTGCCATAAAAAAAAAAGTCCCTTATTTCAGATTTTGGGCAACACCCAATTGTCCCCCAAATACATTCAATGCGGTCGAAAAAGGTCTAGAACAGCGCTTGTGTGTGTGTGTGTGTGTGTGTGTTTATATATATATATATATATATATAAACATACATATATATATATATATATATATATATAAACATACATATATATATATATATATATATATATATATATATATATATATATATATATATATATATATATATATATATATATATATATATATATATATATATATATATATATATACAGGGATCAAAATGTCGAACTTTTTTGTACCAGACAATATGTCAGATAAAGACTCAAGTTTGCCGGACATGGCTGATAAAAATTAAAGAAGTTCGATTGAACGCCATACCTGACCACGCATAAAATATTTTGTTTTTAAAACTTGACCACATAATTTAAAAGAAAAATGATAAACAAAAAGAAAATCTTAAAGAAAAAGAAAAAACTAAGCTCTAAAAACTTTTATAAAGGAAAATATATTTATACTAAGTTTTTTTATAATTACTACACAATGAGAAACACATTGTAAATTATTAAATACATAAATTTTTATGTAAATTTACGTCAGGTCAGGTTATCCTGCTACTGGTAACATGTAACCCAGTACAATCTACTTAATGTCATGCTGCCTTGTAGGATACGCCTTTTTAAGCAAAGGCTAGGAGATGCCAACTCCAACTAAAAACACCACCTGCCTTGGGGCTCTTGATTGAGTAAAAATACCTCTCTTGTGATGATGTTAAATGCATCCAGCTACTGTCTTGTAGAAGGCCTCCTAGGCTAATACTTAAGGGGTAAGCAGATCCTATCTGTTGACCAGCCTCGCACCCCTTCTTCATCTATTAGGCTGGCGCAGATGTATTTTTAATACATTGTTTCCAGTTTAGGATGTTGAATGCTGGATCTTTTTGACTCAACGCATGGGTTTTGCTTGTGTCCGTGTTTTTATGACTAGGCAAGTCATTCTATTCTCTCCTAATGAGGGTACAGCTCTAAAACTCAGTTTTATGGTTCTGAGGGCGGCTGGTAGTCAGGTTTCTTGAATTCTGTGGTAGGTCTCAGAGAGGCTGATTCCATCGATAGCAGAAAAATATCAAAGTGTTAACAATGCCATGTTGCACATGGATGGTGTCCCTGTTTATACTTTTGGTGTGCATTGCAGAGGCCACATTTAGAGCCCATTGTTAAGGTTTAGGGTTTATTAATAGTAATGAGGCAATTGCTTAGGCTAATAGACAGTTTTCTGAGTATTATCTATGCTTTGAGTCAAGTTCTTCAACAAATTTAAAAATGAATCAAGTACAAAAAATACAAAACACAAAAAACCATCATCATCACCACTTGGTGATGATGATGTGTTTTTTGTGATTAGTGAATGATAGGTTTAGAGAACTTCTCTAAACCCATCATTCACTAATATTCGTGGTCTTCGAAGTAACTTTTCTTCTGTTGAGTCATATCTCTTGCAAAGTTCACCTGACCTACTTGCTATTTGTGAGACTAATTTGAGTTCAGCTGTCTCATCTTGTGATCTTAGTGTTGATGGTTATCTTCCTCTGATTCGTAAAGACTCCAATAGTCACATGCTTGGCCTGGGCATTTACATTTGTAAGAATTCACCCATTTGTCTTCAAACTAGGTTTAAATCCACAGACTATTCTTTCATGTGCTTTCGTTTAGCACCACTTCACTCTATCGCCTTTCTCTTTGTTCTATATCGCTCTCCTTTATCTCAAGACTGCACTCTTTTTGATGTTATTTCTAATCATATTGACCAAGCCCTCTCTCTTTATCCATCAGCTAATATAGTTGTTGTCGGTGACTTTAATGCTCACCACTCAGAATGGCTTGGCTCTAGTATCAGTGATTTGCAGGCATCAAAGCCGACAACTTTTGCCTTTCTCAATCCCTAACTCAAATAGTCAACTTTCCAACTTGCTTTCCAGACAACCTGAATCATTTACCTACTCTACTCGATTTATGTCTTCTAACTGATCCTAATCAGTGCTCAGTTTCTCCACATTCACTCTTAGGTGCATCTGATCACAGTTTGATTTCTCTAAAACTAATATCTCATTCTTCATCACCTGAATCCCCATATTATTGTACCTCTTACAACTACCTTGTAGCTGATTGGGATTCTTTCCATTATTTTCTTCATGTTGGCCCTTTGGTAGAAATCTGTCATCTTCCTGTCGACAAATGTGCTTCTTACATAACTTCATGGATTCAGGCTGGCATGGAATCTTTTGTTCCCTCTCGACAATTCCAGGTCAAGCCTCACTCTCCTCCATGGTTTAGCTCAAACTGTGCTGCTGCGATTGTCAGTCAAAACCATTACTTCCATATCTATCAGCAAAACAATTCTCCAGAAAACAGATGTCTGTTTATTACTGTTAGAAACCATTGTAAAAAAGTTTTGTCAAACGCCAAAGCCCGCTATTCTCAGGTCACAAAATCTCATATCTCATCTCATAAATTAGGCTCTCATGACTTCTGGAGAATCTTTAATACTATTTTTAATAAGGGCAAATCTTTAATTCAACCTCTCTTATATGGTTCAGACATTGTCACCCCACCTAAAGACGAAGCTGAACTGTTTGCTAAAAACTTTTCATCAATATCATCTCTTGATTCCACTAGTAGATTCCAGTAGTAAACCGGCATCTTTTATCCCTATCTTCAAAAATTCTGGAGAGCGATCTGATTCTTCTGTCTACCATCCTATTAGTCTTCTTCCTATCATAAGCAAGGTTTTTGAGTTTTTAATTAACAAACACTTAATTTCTCATCTTGAATCTAATAACTTATTTACTGACCATAAATATGGATTTCGATCTTCTCGTTCTACAGCTGATTTGCTAACAGTAATAATCATTAGGTTTTATCATGCATTAGATAAAGGTGGAGAGATTAAGGCCATCACTTTTGACATTTCAAAAGCTTTGGATAAAGTTTGGCATGCTGGTCTTCTCCATAAGCTTTGTTCTTATGGTGTATCTGGCAATATCTTTAAGATTATTGAACTATTTCTTTCCAATCGTATTATAAAAGTTGTCCTTGATGGACAGCACTCTTCTTCTTATTCTGTAACTTCTGGGGTTCATCAAGGTTCAATCCTTGGCCCTATACTCTTTTTAATTTACATTAACGATCTTCCAGATATTCTCACATCTAAGGTGGCATTGTTTGCTGATGATACTACTATTTATTCATGTTGTGATAAGAAACCAACACTTTCTGATTACTTGGAGGGGACATTTGAACTTGAAAAGGATTTCACTTCTGCTAAAGCATGGGGGTCACAGTGGCTGGTGAACTTCAATACAGATAAAACTCAATTTTTTTAGCCAATCATTATTGTAATAATTTAGATCCTCCTATATTTATGAACGGTGATGTACTCGATGAGGCATCCACTCTTCATCTTCTAGGATTAATTCTTACTTGCAATCTTTCTTGGAAACCATATATCAAATCAGTTGCAAATTTAGCATCTGCTAAGGTTGCATCTTTTTAGGTGTAAAAACGCATTGTAAACATAGTTAGACCTGCTCTTGCAGCCAACCTCCAACCATTATCACATCGTCGTAATGTTGCTTCTTTTTTTCTTTTCTACAAATTCTATAATGGGCACTGCTCTAAAGAGCTAGCGTCTTTTGTGCCATCTACCAAAATTCATTCTTGTGTTACTCGTCATTCAATTAAGTCTCATCCTTTTTCTGTGACTGTTCCTAAGTGCTCCAAAAACTCTTATTGGTATATTTTCTTCGAACATCAGTTCTTTAGAATTCCTTCACTTCCTTCATCTTGCTTTCTTGATTCATATAATTTGCAATCTTTTAAGTCGTCCGTCAATCCTTATGTTGCTCTACAATGTTCATCTTTTCTCTTTTAGTAACTTCCAACTTTAATAAGTGGTTGCTTGCAGCCTTGTTGGAAGCTAAGATGTTTAAAAAAAAAAAATTAAATACATAAATTATGTAATTATTAAATACATAATTAAATATGTAATAAAAATGTATAATACAAATACAAATTTATTAAATATATAAATTACTATGTAAATATATTAAATACATGAATTATTAAGTTTACTTATTACTTTATTAAATAAAGTAACAAATTAATTATGTTTACAATAAACACATTTTATTTAAATTATCAAAAAACACTATACATAGTAACATTTATATAAACATGTATTTTTTTATAAACTTTTTCAAACTTTTTGAAGGATTAATTTTATAAACACTTTTAATAGCAAAAATTTTTAGTGCAAAAACAAATGTGGCATAACAACTCCAACTTAATAGTGTAATAAAAAGTACTAGTTTCAATAAGCATTAAAATAACTGCAAGAGCAGTTCCACCTATGTTTAAAATGCATTTTTGCCCCTTGTTTAAAAGAGAAAGGGCATTATTTGAAGATCCGCTCCAGATATGGCAACAGTATTCTATACAAGGACGGATTTGAGACTTATAGAGAAAGAATAGAAACCGGAGTAAGAAAGTGGCGAGCACGATAAAAAGATGCAACCTTAGCAAATGCTAATTTTGCAATCGATTTGATATATAGTTTCCAAGAAAGATCAGCAGTAAAAGTTAATCCTAGAAAATGAAGGGCAGATGACATTGTTCATAAATATAGGAAGATCTAGATTATTGCAATAACAATTAGCTGAAAAAAATTGAGTTTAATCTGAGTTAAAGTTCACCAACCACTGCGAGCCCCATGCTGTAGCAGAAGTGAGATTCTTTTCAAGCTAAAATACCCCCTCCAGGTAATCAGAGAGTGTTGGCTTCTTATCAAGACAAGAATAAATGGTAGTATTATCAGCAAACAATGCCACCTTAGATGTGAGAATATCTGGAAGGTCATTAATATAAATTTAAAAAAATTTAGGGCCAAGGATAGAACCTAGAGGGACCCTTGAAGTGACAGAATATGAAGAAGAGTGCTGTCTATCAAGGACAACTTCATTACTACGATTGGTTAAAAAGGATTCAATAATATTATACAACCTGATACACCATAAGAAGAAAGCTTATGGAAAAGACCAACATGCCAATTTTTATCAAATAGCCTTATATACATATCATATACATTATATACATAGCCTTATATACATATCAACCCTTGGAATTAGGAAAAATGAGGTCGGCAATAATTTGCCGACCTCAATCTTTTTGAGGTCAGCATCAGGTCGGCAAAAATTATTTGATACAAAGGTCTAACCATAAAACAAGGTCAGCAATTTTTTGCCGACCTCAAATACTTTCAGGTCGGCATATATAAGGCTATTATATTTATATATATATATAAATATATATATATATATATATATATATATATATATATGTATATATATATATATATATATATATATATATATATATATATATATATATATATATATATATATAGTTTGTTGCACTTGGGAAGCAAGAAACATTCTGAATGTTTTTATTTTTATTTTTTTTAATAAAATGTTTTTATTATTATTAAAATGTTTTTATTTTTTTTACTGTAAATCATGCGCGGAGTGTTGCTACATCGACTATCTTATATCCTGACTCGCAAGGGAGTGCTGCTACATCGACTGACAAATAGCCTTACTCGCAAGGGAGTGCTGCTATATCGACTGACAAATAGCCTGACTCGCAACGGAGTGGTGCTACATCTACTATCTTTTAGCCTGACCCGCAAGGGTTTGGTTGGGGCAGGCAGTCTATCAATTAAGAATAAAAAAATTCCGGTCTTACATTTTAATTTTTACTTTTTGTCAACAAAATATGGAAAATTATAAATATATATATATATATATATATATATATATATATATATATATATATATATATATATATATATATATATATATATATATATATAATAGCCTTAACCTCTCCACCTCTATCTGATGTACAATAAAACCTATCAGTTATTACTGTTAGCAAATCAGCTGTAGAACAAGAAGATCAAAATCCATATTGATAATCAGAAAGTAAGTTATTAGATTCAAGATGAGACTCAAAAACCTTGCTTATGATAACAAGAAGACTGATGGTATAAATGGGACGGTAGTTAGGCAAGTTAGATAGCTTCCCAGAGTTTTTGAAAATAGAGATAACAGATGCTGCTTTCCAGCAGGCTGGAAAACAAGACTCTGATAGGCACTTGTTAAATAGTTTTGAAAGTATAGACCACAAGCTGTAGAAGAGTCTAATCAGGAAATCACTTTAGATACAGAAGCTGAAGCAATATGAATGTCAAGCAATGGATCAACCTGTTTGTCTGCTATATCAGGTAGAACGCAACTAGTGTAATCAAGAGATGATATTAATAAAAAGTTCTTAGCAAACAATTCAGCTTTGTTTTTAGGTGAGGTGACAAAATCTGAACCATGCAAGATAAATAGGACAACAAATTTGCCCTTATCGAATAATGGATACAGATAATAATTCTCCAGAAGTCACAAGAGCCTAATTTTTTAGATGAAATACAAGAATTTATATCATAATCTCTTTTTAATTTGTTAAGACCCCAATAGTCACAGGCCAAGCATGTGACTATTGGAGTCTTTATGAATTAAAGGAAGATAACCATTAACACTATGATCACAAGATGAGACAGCCCAACTCAAATTAGTCTCACAAAGAGCAAGTAGGTCTGGTGAACTTTGCAAGAGATAAAACTTAACAGAAGAAAAGTTACTTTGAAGACCACAAATATTACTGAACGATAGATCTAGAGAACTTGTTGATGACAATGGTTTTTGAAGTTTTATAGTTTTTGATACTTTAATGATTTTTAAATTTGTTAAAGAACTTGACTCATAGTACAGATGGTACTCAGTACACTATTAAATAGCCCAAGCAATTGCTTCATTACTATTAATAAACCCTAAGCCATAACAAAGGGCTCCGAAATGCGGCCTTGACAATGCACACCAAAAGTATAAACAGGGATACTACCCATGTGCAACATGGCACTGTTAGTACTCTGACATTTTGCAACTGTTGATGATGTTGTCTGAGTACTACTACAGAGTTCCGAAACCTGACTAAAAGCTGGCCTCAGAATAATAATACTAAGTTTTGGAGCTGTGCCCTCATTGGTACTAAAATACATCTGCGCCAGCCTAATAGATTATGAAGGGGTGCAAGGCAGGTCAACAGATCAAATCTGTTTACTCTTTAAGTCTTTGCCTAGGAGGCCTTATACAAGACAGTATCCGGATGCATTTAATGCCTCCCCAAGATGAATATTTTTATATTTTTAGACACCATCTCTAGCCTTTACTTAACCGAGAGCCCTAAGGCAAGATGTGTTTTAAGTTGGAGTTGGCTTCTCCTAACCTTTGCTTAAAAAAGCATTTCCTACAAGGCAACAGGACATGAAACAGGTTGCACATGTTACCAGTAGCAGGATATATAATATAAAATTACTACACACAAAATTATTGTGCAACAATTTTTTTATTATGTAATGAATTATATGTTTTATATATTAATTATAATGATTTATATAAATTTGTCTTATTTTGGGCAAAATATAAAATATAATGCGCAATTAAATTTTCTGCTAAAAGAAATTGTAATTATATAAAAACTTTTATTATGGAATTTTAAATTTTCTGCTCTGTATTACAGTAAGAAAACATAAAATATTTTTATAAGCAGTAAAATTTTTTATACATTAGCAACCTTTTTTAATTACTTTATTTCATACAGCTTTTTCAAAAAAAAAACAAAGAATAATGAAAAACGGATCACTGCCCCAGCCCAAACCATAGTTAATGTAGCAGCACTCCTTACATGTTCTACTTATTTAGTCAGTCAATGTATGTACTGAAACCCCCAGTAGCAGTCTATTTAAGTATGACAGTATAAGCAGTATCTCCTCATCAACTTTTAAACTTTCAACTGTCGCATTTGTTGATTGTGTCAAAGCTAAATAAACTTCTGTTCAAAATTTTATTTTTTATAAACAATGGTAAGTAAATGAAACATTTTGTAATAAAACATGTATATAATAAACAAGCTAGCAAAATAAGTTTCCATTTAATAATTAAATAGAAACTTGTTTTGCTAGCTTACTATATACATATTTATATAACCAATTAAAATTGTTGTATTATTTGTATATTTAATGTTTTTGAATTCGAAATGAATAAAGTTATAATTATTTGAACTTGAGATGAAATTTATTTTGTAGTTATATTCTGGTTTAACTGTTATAAGTTTTTTTATTCTTGCGAACTCCTTTAATAAAATTCTTTCAAAATCTCGAAATTATAACAGTGGTTTATATGCAAATAAGTCACTGGTAGAATTTTTGCATAAATCAGCGTATAATTTTTCAAAATCTTTTATAAATTATATATTTAATTCTAAAATCAGTCACAAAAACTGTATGAGATCCACTAGGTTCCAGATTCTCATTGTATATTTTATAATACTTTTTGATTTAGCTAATTATTCTCACAATAAAATGATATGTTGTGGTGCATTAACAGGAACTGTCATTGTAAATACTGTTTTGTTTTTGTTTTTATCTACATGCCCATAACTAGCTGAAGTGGAACAATTTCACTAGTGAAATGCAATAAATTTGACTTCTTGTCAGAAAATGATTTACTGCACTAGCAATCTTATTTTTCAATCTTAAATAGAGATTTAATCTTCCAATGAGGCTCCAACTTATTCTTTACATTTTTTTTATCTTTGTAGTATTTATTCCAAAGAGGTTTATAAGTGACTTAATGTGTTTTTCAAATCAGAGAGGCTAAAATTATTCAAGCCAAATTCTAATAAATAGTATGCATCTTGTACCATAAATTATTATGATACACAACAAGTGTTGTATATCATGAAAATCTTGATCAACAGAAAGCCTGGTTGATCAAGATTTGTGCAAAAATCATTTGTAAAAAAAACTCTTCACAACTCTTAATATAGACCATAACTTATAATAAGTTAATTCATTCAAAAATATACAAAATTTTGATTTTTTTTTAAGAAAAAGAGATTTTTTTTTTAAGAAAAGTTCTTAAAAATAGTGAAAATGTTATATCACAAGCATCTTAAAATACTGAATTTTTTTGCTGTTACTTACTTTAATTACATAATACCCTATGTAATATGCAATTAAGGTAAGTAATGTAAAAGAGAAAACAATTAAAAAAATTCGAATAGTAAAAATACAAACAAATTTTATATATAATATATAAATATTACTTACAAAAGTTTTACAACTGTTTTAAATGATGCAATAAAATAATAGCTATTAATACAAGTTAATAGCTATTAGCACCATGTTACTTTACATTCTTAATTATATGCAGCAAATTTGAAAATTCAAATTTTAAAAACATAACTGCTCATAAAACAAGTAAAGACAAAGTGATATTTTGAAAATTGTTTTTCAAAAAAATCATCAAATTTTTTTAACAAAGTGAACTTTTTTAGTGTTTTGCAAGTCTACTACTTACTCCTCATATTTACTAGTATGCATAATACTAATGTAAAGATATGTAAAAGTATCATGCAGACCTAAGTCTGCATGATACTTTCACATATCTTTACATTAGATTTGCAAATTAAAAAAAAAGTAAAAAAAGAAATATATATCTATTTAAGTGCAACATACATAATTTCTATTACAATTTGATATCTTTTTTTCTCAATATTTTTATAATGCATTTAATTATTATATAATAAATAATCATTTACTTTGTTCTATTAGTACGCAGTTGATCATATGAAATACTTTCATCGACAAAGCATTTATGGGGTGTCTTCACATGTTCTATGTTATATCTTTATATTATAACCTTAATTTTAAAACTAAAGTTTATTCAGATAGACTAAAATTGATTTTAGAATACCAGCAATGTCTAAATTATGGTTATATCTTAATAAGAAAAAAGTCTTGGTTACAAAAATTTGGCAAAAGTACTATATAAAAAGCTGCGAACAAAATTAGCGTTTTTTAAATACGCGTCTTTAAATTATGACTAAAAACTTTTTTTTTTTTAAACCGTAAACAACTTCAAAATCGTTGTAAAACGTTCGGTTATAACTTTCAGGTGAGCAAATGCGAGGTTTTGTGTTTTTTATAAAATCCTAGCTCGAATATCGAATGTGGTATCATTTATATAAAAATAATATATATTGCAAAGAAGTATTTAGTATAACAAGACTTATTGTAGGAAACTAATATATTAAAATAAATCTAAATGGTTTGTTGTATGTTTATTAACAATATAAACAGTGATTATAACTTATGCTAAATTTTTGAACCTTGAAATCTTTTAAAAGCTGAAAGAGTTACAAGCTTTGAATTTAAGGCTTATGAATAATAGAGTTTTATTTGAGACTACCTGTCCGTAAACTACGGGTATTGGTAAATCTTTTCGACACCAATCGTTTTTATACTTATTTTTTATTTCACTATATTTTAGTACACTGTAGAAGAATAATTAAATTAAAAATTGCTCTTAGAGCGAAAAAAATTAGTATGCGCACTTCTTCCGCAAACTTAGAGCTTATTAAAACTCTCACCCCGTTTATTTATTTCGAAAGAAAAAGTCTGTATTTAAGTTCTTCCTACATTCAAAACAAAAATTGTCTCTACTGCATTAGATGCACAGATTTACCTAACTAGTTATGTAAATACATAAGGGATAGTCTATAAAGTACGTACGCTCGGATGGGGGAGAGGTGTCATGCAAATAGCGTATTTGAGATAGGGGGCAGGGAGTCAATTATAAAAATAAGGAGACGCTAAACTAAAAAAAATATCATAAAATGTTGGGTAGGTAGATTAAAAGCGTAGGTACTTTTAGGATGGTGGAGGGTACTCAAAAAAGGTATAGCAAAATGCGGAGGGTGGAGGGTTTTGAAATAAAAACGTACATACTTTATGGACAGCATCTAACAAAAATCTCTAAGATGATTATCGCGTGACATTTCTCTCGGTGCATTTTGAAATTTAAGGCTATACTAAAACTCCAACCTTTTCATTAAGACAATATTTATTTACAAAGCAAAAGATGAACTGGAGAAAGTACCTAATTAAGCAAATAAGTTAACTCTATCTGTTAATTTTTTTTGTAGCAACTTTTACAATCAAAAGAGGGGGAAGGGTAGAGATAGAGTTAACAACTATCATAATAAATTTTTATACACTTTTTTTAAAATAGAATAGACATAAATACGAAAATTCAAAGCAAAACAGTTTTCGCAAAAAGACCTTATACTGTTGAAAAGTGTTAAAAATTTTCTTGTGTTATAAATACACAATCCTTAAATATACGATCCTTAAACTAAGCGTAACCGTATCAGTAGTACTCACGTTTACACTTACAGATATTTGTACATAACGTATTATATTATTATAAGTGAGTTTCTTACATTCATAGCATATTACATCTATATTAAAAATGAAGTTCTATTTAATTATAACTTATTTAAATATATTTTTTAAAATTGCATTTTTTTTTTTTTCCTGAGAAAATATTATGGTTTTTAAATATTTCTTACACCAATATATATAGACATTTTAAATTATATATATATATATATATATATATATATATATATATATATATATATATATATATATATATATATATATATATATATATATACTAAGGTCCAAGATTAGAGATCAAATTGTCTTGCAATAGAGTACCACGGATTTCAATCTAACTTTTATTTAGTAGTACCTTAGACCGGGGTTACTTTAAATAGCGGGTTAACTAACCTGATATTTTTTTCAAGTTGTAGTTATGAAAAGAATTTATATAAAACTGTTCAAATTTTAAACATCAAAGTATTTAAAACAGATTATATTTTGATTATTTAAAGTTTTACTTTGCATTTTATCTAAGGAGTTAAGGTGGCTTTTTTAATAGTTGCTCACGTGAGAGATAAGCGTCAAGGTAATATCAGATTCTAAACGTGCCTTGATGAATGTCACCTAACTCAGCTTGTCAATTCTCAACGTATCGTAGTAGTTGACACATCGAGCTCACTAGCGCACTTTTCTTTTTTTTTCTCTTTTTTTCCCAACATATTCACTTCCAACAAGGCTGTAAAGCAACCACTACTAAAGTTGGAAGTTACTGGAAGAAAAAAGATAAAGTTTGTAGAGCAAGATAACGATTGTCAGACGACTTAAAAGATTGCAATTTATATGAATCAGGAAAGCAAGATGAATGAAGATATTCAAAAGAACTGGCGTTTGAGGAAAAAAACTAGACGAGTAAAAGTTTTTAGAGCACCTAGGAACAGTCACAATAAAAAGGATGAGACGGCAAAGTAACACGAGAACGAATTTTTATAGATGGCACTAAAGATTCTAGCTCTTTAGAGCTTTGCCTATTATACTATTTGTAGAAAAGAGAAAGAGAAGCAAAGTAATAACGATGTGATAATGGATGGAGTTTAACTGCAAGAGCAGGTCCAACTATGTTTTCAATGCGTTTTTGCACCTTGTCCAGAAGAGAAAGAGCATCATTGGAAAATCCGCCCCAGATATGGCAAAGTTTTCCATATAAGGCCAGATTTGAGATTTATAGAGATAAAGAAAAGAATCCGTGAATCGAGCACGATAAAAAGATGCAACCTTAGCAGATGCTAATTTGGCAATGGATTTGATATATGTTTTAAAGAAAGATTGGAAGTATGATTTATTCCTAGAAGATGAAGGGTAGATAACTCATCGTGTAAATTACCATTCATAAATATAGAAAGATCTAAATTATTGCAGTAACGATTGCCTGAAAAAAATTAGGCTTTATCTGAATTAAAGTTCACCAGCCACTGTGAGCCCCATGCTGTAGCAGGATTGAGATCCTTTTCAAGCTCAAATGCCCCCTCCAAGCAATCAGGTGTTGGCATCTTATCATGACAAGAACATACGGTTGTATCATCAGCAAACAATCAATGTCAAACTTTATCAAAAGCTTTAAAAACGTCAAGAGCGATAGCCTTAATCTCTCCACCTCTATCTAATGCATGATAAAACTTATCGGTTATTACTGTTAGCAATTCAGTTGTAAAACGAGAAGATCGAAATCCATATTGATGATCAGAAAGTAAGTTACTAGATTTAAGATGAGAAATTAAGTGTTGGTTAATTAAAGATTCAAAAACCTTGCTTATGGTAGAAAGAAGACTAATGGGACGGTAGTAAGACGAATCAGATCGCTCTCCAGAATTTTTGAAGATAGGGATTACAGATGCCGCTTTCCAGCAGGCTGGAAAACAAGACTCTGATAGACACTTGTTAAATAGTTTTGAAAGTATAGACAACAGCTCCGGAGAACACTTCTGCAAAACTATAACAGGTATGTATCCGGACCACAAGCTGTAGAAGAGTCTAAGCAAAAAACCACTTCAGATACAGAAGCTGGAGTGATACGAATGTCAAGCAATGGATCACTCTGTTTGTCAGCTATATCAGGGAGAACGCAACTAGTGGAATCAAGAGATGATATTAATGAAAAGTTCTTAGCAAACAGTTCAGCTTTGTCATTTAGGTGAGGTGACAAAATCTGAACCATACAAGAGAGGTGGAATAACAGATTTGCCCTTATTATTCATACTGTTAAAGATTCTCCAGAAGTCACGAGAGCCTAATTTTTGTGATGAAATACGAGATTTTATGACCTGGGAATAATGGGTTTTATCGGTAAACAAAACTTTTTTACAACGGTTTTTAGCAATAGTAAACAGACATCTGTTTTCTGGAGAATTTTTTTGCTGATAGAAATGGAAGTAATGGCTTTGATTGGATGAAAAAAATGGCCTCGAACATTGGTATGAACAAAATCGCGTCGAATTTGTTCCTAAGGAAGCAAATCCTCCAAATTGTCCTAAGCATCGAGTTATTGAAAGTTATTACACAATTATAAAAGGAATTTTATTGAAAAGCAAGAAATTAGCGACAAATAAAAAAGATTTTAAGAAAAAATTGATAGCCGCCTCAAAAAAAGTAAATCGAAGGAAGATCCAGCAGATGATATCAAGTACTCGTTAAGATATTCGGTTTCCATCTAAGTGTTCGATAAAAATTTAAAAATATTATTGAAAATAATAAATAATTCAATTAGCTTCATTGTGACAAAAAATTACAAAAACCTGTTAAGTAGTTTTCTTGTAATTAACAATTAAAGGGTGCTGAATTTCATCGTGTTCAACCAATATAGGTTTCGAGAACATGGTAATGACGATAGTTTTTTACTTTAGCCATTTTTAAATTTGATAAAGAACTTGACTCATAGCATAGATAGAACTCAGTACACTATTTAATAGTCCAAGCAATTGCCTCATTTCTATTAATAAACCCTAATCTGTTACAAAGGGCTCCAAATGTGGCTTCGACAATGTGCACCAAAAGTACGAACAGGGACAAGGTCCATGTGCAATATGGTACTGTTAATACTCTAATATTTTTCAGTTTTTGATGGAATTAGCCTCTCTAAGAGCCACCACAGAGTTCAAGAAACCAAAGAGATAATAGAATAAGTTGCCAAGTCATAAAAACATAGACACAAGCAAAACCCATGCATTGAGTCAAGAAAATCCAGCATTTAACATCCTAAACTGGAAACAATGTGTTAAATATACATCTGCGCCAGCCTAATAGATGAAGAAAGGGTGCGAGGTTGGTCAACAGATAGAACCTGTTTACCCCTCAATTCTTTGCCTAGGAGGCCTTCCACAAAACAGTAGCTGGATGCGTTTAACATCTGCCCAAGATGAATATTTGTATCGAGACACTATCTCTAGCCTTTCTCAACCAAGAGTCCTAAGGCAGAGGGTATTTTAAGTTGGAGTTGGCATCTACTAGCCTTTGCCTAAAAAGAGTATTCTACAAAGCAGCAGATCATGAAGCATGTTGTACTGGATTAAATTTTACCAGTAGCAGGATAACCCGGCCTGACCCCAAATAGCAGGATAACCTGATCAGACCTTAAAGATTGACGCATGATCTGATCATAATAAATAGGCCAGACCGTGTTATTTTCATTGAACAAAGTGATTCTCTCGATTCTAATGGGCCAGGTACGCTGCTTCATTGAAGGTCAACTTGCTGTTGTAGGCCTTGACAACTCCCCTACTTTGCCGCTACGACCTTGACTTATTTGGAGCAGAGCAAATTACGCAGCAATATTCTTGCACATTGCAGCTGTTGATTGGGAAACAGAATTCATTGGTGCAAACAATAACTACCAGCTCCTATTGAACGTGTATAATGAAGCCATCAGACTATACATCCCATCAACAACTACTCCCTTTACTGAAAAACAGGAGCAATGGGTAACACCAGATTTTATTAAGGCAATCAAGACTAAATGCACCTCTTGGGCCAAGTATATCAAATTGCCAGAGAGTCCAAAAGCAACCCTAAACGCTTATATACACATGTACAAAGCAAACAGAGCATCAGGAACACCATTACATTGTTAGAAATAGCTAATAGCAACATCACTACCGTTACCGGCAATATTTCATTCAGTTTTTGCTTTGGGGCCCGAAGATCTAATGCGAGCATTGAAAGTTGTACTGGAGCAATTTGTCTTGTCGACCCAGCAAGTTTTTCAATCGATATAGTACAAAAGTGCCTCAACCAGCTTGATGAAAGAAAGTCAACTGGCTATAACGGCTTACATCCACGGATCCTTAGTAAATGTGCCTTTGCCAAACCTTTTTGCTTATCTACAAGTGCTCGTTCATGACTGGTGTATTTCCCGACTGGTGGAGAAAATTGAATTTAACGCCTATTTTCAAGAAAGAGAGTAAATTAAATGCATCAAAATACCGGCCGATCTTGCTCACACCCATTCCCTGCAAATTGATAGAAAGTATTTTTCAAACAAGTATAATGGAACACTGTGTTGCTAACAGATTAATAACTCCAAAGCAGCAGGGCCTTGTTCATAATTTCTAAGCCAAAATAAAATAAATTATAAAAATAAAAATAAATAAATTATGGTTGTTATACAACCATAATTTTATTTATTTAGCGAAATTATGTTTGTATAACAAACATAACTTATGAGCCAAATAAAAAAAATTACATCAGAACAATTTTTTAGGCGTAATAGTAAAATTGTCCTATTAAAGCATAAAAACTTCCAGATGGTCCAATTTGTTCATCCCCAGAGTTTAATGTAACCACTAATCTTCTTCCATTAGAAACTCTGGGCATAGAATCGAACTGAGTATAATTTCTGTAAAATGAGATAGCAGTTGTAGAATCAGTTGTTGCTTTTGATTGATACAATAGTCCAGCTGATGTATTATTAAATAAGGTAATATTAGCACCGTTCCACAAATAAAAATCTTCTAAACCAGATGAGCAGTAAAAATATTTACTATCAACATCATATCCAGGAAATACTGTACAATTATTATAGTTATATGGCGTCCAAGGTTGTATAACAGAGTTAGTATTAACAGGAGAATTTAGTGCGTCATACATGCAGGCCCGCCGTGAGCCTTTGCGGCACCCAGGGTCAAAATTTCCCAAGCGCCCTACTGAAAGTGAAAGCTGATCTAATGATCCATAATTCAATACATATAATAAGCCATTTGATAACAAATCAAAGAGGATAAAAGAATATAGAATTTTTTAATTTTAATTAATGAACATTTGAACAGTTTATTTCTAGATAATTGCAATGGTCTTTTGACTTGGTTATACACTCATACATAAAATGATAAAGTCGACACTAGAACATGGTAGAAACAGACCAAAGACAATCATTAAACACTATTGGATGTTAAGAGCAAAAATTTGTCTAGAATACAACAGCTATTGTTGTTTCAACTTCAGAGGAAATTGATCTTTCGAACTTTACTCATGGCGAATTTGGAAATCACTTCACCGTAGCACAACTTTTTGGCAAGATCATGCTCAATGGAAATAACCAGAAGATTCGTGAGTCGTTCTTGGCTCATTGTAGACCTTAAAGCTGTCTTAACTAGAGCAAGCTTACTAAAAGATCTCTCGCCTTCCGCAACAGAAACAGGGATGGTGTTGAAGATGCGCAGCAAAATGCAGACTGATTCGAAGAGCGGCTGAAGACCTTTCTGGTCTCCCCGTTGAGAGAAGTTTCGTAGAAAATTGATTCAGAAACCTTCTTCTTATTAGAATCTTTCGGGAAAGCTGAAGGATTTCGAGGAAGCCCCTGTAGAAGCACAGAATCTCTTTCCACTTTGGAAAGATGTGCTGCCCACAAAGCAGGATCATTGGAAGGAATGGTAGCGATGGGTTCTTCTGTTGGCAACACCTGAGAATAAATTTTAAAAAATCTTATTTTATTAGCTTAAAAGTTTATTAACATCATTTCTTTTAAAGAGGTAGAACTTACCAAAATATTCTCTTCATTCACAGCTACCATTCCGATTTTTGATAGGGGCTCTCCCGAGCTTTCAGAAATGTCAGTGACATCGTTTTCAGTTCCAACCTATAAAAATAAGTTAAAAATTTATATAACATTGAATTAATCAAATGGGAAAACATCCTTTCACGGGGAAAACTATTTACTACTTGAATCGATTGACTTGGCAGGAAAGAGTTTGAAGAAGTAGGACTTTCATCTTCTCCTTTTTTTGTAACTGTAATATCACATTCTTGAAGAGTGCGTTTGTTCTTTTCCTCATTCGCAGTTCTTTGAGCAGCATTCTTTCTTACTTGACAACCAGAATCTTTCTTTTTAAAACCAGACATGTTTTAATGCTTTTTAAAACAGCATCCGCTCATAAGCAAAGAACTGTTTGAATTTCTTCTTGATTGGGTCTATCAGACTATCACATCGATATCACGTGTTTCAAAATTGTTTCAAATTTGAGAGATTCTAAAAATTAGAGAAATAAATTTAATAAAATTGTTTTAATATTTTATATCAATATCAAACTACTTGGATTTAATCTAATCTCTTTTTTTAATAAAGTAAAAAATCTCCGTTTTTAATTGAATGAAAATCTCCGTGCACTAAAGTTATTTTAATCATTTAATTCAGCGGGTTGTTAAATTAATCATTAGTATTCACTTTATTTGCGAGTTTCCGCTATGTAAAAAGAATCGCTTTATTTAAAACTAATGTTTTGAAAGTAATGCTAATTTCTTAGTTTTAAAGCATTAATTACTTTTTTTATTTAAAAAGTCCAATTATGAAGCACTTCATTACAAAGTTGAAAATTTAAACTTAAAAAAGTTGACCGGCCAAAAAAAGCAATTGACCGTCTATTATATGTTTTAGCTGGTCAAATTGACCGGCTGCTTTTGATTTCTTATTTTCCACGCTGCTTCCCAGTACTTCATCTTTTTTTTAAATAAACATGAAAAGAAAAATTATTTATATTCGGCTTCGTGCGCCCCTGTCGACCTGGCGCCCGGGACAAAACAACCCAGTAGACCCCCCCTCACGGCGGCCCTGCATACATGCGTACTCTTGATTCCCGCCAATCTCCAGATGCGCCAACAACATGAAATCTAGCATAATTTAAATAAACGCCATTACCATCGCTTGTAGTGTTCAATAACATACATTCTCTACCATAAGTTGTATTCAAATATGTAAATGTTGATGAGTGTAATTTAAGAGATGATATTGATTGTGGTATTGATGAACCTATTGTAATAAAAGGTTGTAACCAATATGTTAGTGTATTATCAGTTTTATTGAGCAATTGAATTGCTAGATTGGTTTTAAAAAGTAATTCAAGTGTAAAGTATTCTTCTAATGCATTATTAGTAAACGTATTACAAACTTGTAAAGAGTTTGCATAAAATGACCCACCAAGTGGAGCAAACAAAAAATCAGTGGTTAAACCTATATTATTTACTCCGTTAATATTTGTAGAAGAAGAAGAATTTCCTATGCAAAGTGTATTATCTGCGTATATTTTAATAAAGACGTTACCTGGTACGCTTCTAGTAGTAATTGTTCCTGTGATTACAAACCATAATTTTATGAGAATACCAGGATCAGTAGATTGATTAAAAATTGTTGTTCCTTCAGTACCT
Organism: Hydra vulgaris; assembly: GCF_038396675.1. Classification (NCBI taxonomy): domain Eukaryota; kingdom Metazoa; phylum Cnidaria; class Hydrozoa; order Anthoathecata; family Hydridae; genus Hydra; species Hydra vulgaris. The sequence continues at coordinate 33,055,178 of NC_088922.1, forward strand.
GTATGTGGTGCAAGAGTCTGTGATTTTACTCCAAGGCACGTTAAACTTGAATTTGGTATTATTTTTAAACTGCTAGGATTAGATATTATTTTATCAACATAATTTTTTGTAGCAACGTCATTTGAGTTAGGAGGTTCTGCTACATTTATCAATTTATTTGAATTCATGTTAATATTACGACTTGCATTATTTTGTCCATCTCTCCTAATAAATAAGTTAGTAGCTTGAAATGTTGTTAAACCATTTGCTACTTGATATGTAGTTGAATTATTATTGTGTCCGAATTTATCAACAGTCATTTTTATATAGAGAGAAAAATTGTTTTTTTTAAATTACCATAGATTATTAATAACAATCTGAAAATCACATCCTTCATCTAGATTTTTAAAACATATAGACACAAGTGTCCACAGTATGAGATATTTCCAAACTGAACTCCTTCACTATTATAATAAACAGGACTTTTTAAATAAATAACAATTTCAACTGGTGGTGGTTATGCATAAAAGTCAAGACTTTTTTTATCTCCGTCTTTATACCAGCAAATCCAGTGAAATCCTTTTGTACTCGAATCTCCTGTATTTAATATTCCACATTCTGTTTTTTTGTGTATTTTTAGGTAATTCATCTCTTACAAATACACCTTTAAAATGTTTTATTTTTAGTTTTTTAGCTGCTTTGATCAATTGAAAATTTTGTAGTGGTTCATTTGGTAAAATTATTCCTTCAGTATTGAAAAGTTTATGATAGTTGTTTTAATCATTTTTACTTATAAATTATTGTTTTTTCTTCTTTTAGTTTGCAGTGTCGATATGCTAATATGTGTAAACCATCCTCTAAAAAAACTCTTTTATCGTCTTCTGAGCTTAATGCTGTTTTATTGACCTCTTCTGTGTAAATGGGATCTTATTACATTCATTTTCCTAATATGATGCCTTTTATTTAATAAACAATCTTCATGTGTTATATATTTTTTAACAATATTTGTCTTTACTCCCTTACATTTTTTGTTATCTTTTCAGTGTCCTTTGTAAGAATACAACTTTGATCTGAGTCCAATAAGTTCTTCAACTTGTGCTCCTGCTGTTTCATCTTTAAACATTCCTATAACTTTCTGATTAGCACCAACTTTAAAACCTACATTTTTAATTGTTGGGTGCTTTGGGTCAAATTTGCTTTCAACATCATTTGAAATATTTACATAAAAGTCTTCTATTTTTATTTCGCATGCTAAAGAATCTGTATCTGTGAATAATAGTTTTGCTCGATCAGAATATCTATTTTTTATGTAATCATAGTGAAATTCATACATTAGTGTTTTACTTAAATCTAATATACACATACCTAAGTAAATTGGTTTGTTATAAAGTAATTTTGTTCTTTTTATATGTATTGCTATTAAGTTTTCATCAAATATGGTTCCGCTTTCATAGTTTGTTTTAGCTAATAGTTTTTATGCTAATTTAACAGCATCATCATTGTTTTTCCAAATACTGAATTATTCATTAGTTTAAAAAAGTCTTCTTCAAAACCATTAGTTGCTTTAGTTCTTAGATTTGTATTTAGTTTAATGTATTCATTTAACCATGCTCTTTCTTCAAACTTTATACCTCTATAAATTTTTGTAATCTTTAATCCTAATCTTTATACAGTTTAAGATTTTCATAATGAACTATATAATTTTTTTTATTATTCAAGTTGGGGACTAATTTTTCAACATTAACAACGGTTATTCTTTCATGTGCAAGTGGATAACCAATATGATCATCATGTAGATTTTCAGGATAATCTAAATCAACTTTTAGTATACAGAAAATTGATTTCCAGTTTATTAACTCGTTTTCATCCATCCATTTAGATCCATGTGTTGGAAGTGGTTTACTCATTGCCCACCCATATAAATTATTAGCATCTAGGTACTGTATATATGTTCATTGTTTGCTTGGATCAAACTTATCATTCATATACTTGTTATTAGAAGTTCCTAATCTATTAGATATCATACTAATTCCACCTCTTATTTCTTGCTTTATCATTAATATCATATCATAATCACTCAACAATTCTAATTTTATTTTTGTTTTCTTTAATGCTGCATCCCAAGCTAATCCTGGTGATGTATAATACCAAATAGGATCTAATTTATAACAATTAATACAAACATCTCTAAAATTTTCAAATACATCAGTTAGTGACATCATATGTGAAATGTTGTCAATTTGTGCATGTGAGTAATCATCATCAATTATACCTTCATCATTTAATTTTAAAAAGAACGATTCTATTGGTGGTAATTGTATTTCAGACAATTTATAAATAGAATCAACTCAATCATAAGGGTACACACCTTTTCTTAGTAATAAATCTAATTTTTTACCTGAATATAATTTTCCGGTGTCCCTACACCGATCTTTTGTTAAATTCTTTGATAAACTATCGAAATTAGAAGACATAAATCTATAACTATCTACGAAACGGAGTTCGCGCTTAATTTCAGCTTTCTTACTATTTTTAATCAACTCATCAACTTTAATTTCTCTAGAAAAGCTAATATACTTTTCTTCATTGTTTGCTATACAACTCAACTTTCTTCCTGATAATTTCTTTATAAACAAGTGACAATCATAACCAGATAAATTGTGAAATATAACTAAAAAAAGAGTTTTGGATTTATATATTTTGAATTACAATTTTGAGGAGCAGCACCTCTATACTTTCCAGTAATATGACAGTGGTCACGTACTTTATCTTTTTCAAGATCTTCTCTACAAATGTGACATGATATTGTAGCATTAAAATCATCCTTGTTTTCAAGAGTAGTATATATCATCTTTTGTGGAAACTTAATCCCGTCACAAGTTTTCTTAATATCTTTTTCTAAGCTGTCAAACATTTCACTAACCAAAAATTTGTGCAACATCATCCGTTTCATCACTTGCAGTAAATGTGACTGCACTGCTTTAATAAGTACTTTCGTCAAAACATTTAATATAATAACAGAATGAACTTGGAGTATGTCTTTGATAATGCTTAGTATAGGAATCATTTGGATTTGGTGTACAAGTGTTAATTGGTTTGATAAAACTTTCAAAGTTGGCATATATTACAAACGGTACTCTCATAGATTAGTTATGATTATTGAATTGCATTGTTGAATTTGGTCTTGGAAGTTTAATACGTACTGAATTATGTGTGTCACAATATAATTTATGATTAGATAAAGATTCTTCAGTATTAAATCCTAATAAGATGTTTCTGCAATAGTGCGTAGTCCATAGTTTTTTAGATGTTTGTGAAGAAAGTAATCTGCTTAAACTCTTTATTAAGCAATAATGATTAGTAACACCATTTGAGATTAATAATTAAACTATTAAATGTTTACGATTATTATTTTTCGACACACGTAAAATATGAACCGATGAATTTTCATATCCAAGTACATTGACACTGATATCTGTATTATTTTTCTCAAATTGTGTAATTTGGTTTAATGAAACTGGAAATTCTATTTTTTCCTAATTTATTTTTTCAGCTTGATTTTTAAGCTCGTTATCTACTCTTTTAGGATGATTATCTGTTAATCAGGATGATTATCTGTTGGATTTAATGCTCTTGCGATACACCACTTAAAACATTATCTTCATTTTTTATATTAGTTATTGCCTTTTTAGTTGCTAAATTTTTATCAAGTGAAATGTATGATTTAGCTTTAATAGGATTATAGTCAATCATCTTTATATCCATCTTTTTAATAGAAACAAACCTCCAACTGGCCCTAACTGTTTAAATGATGATAAATTTTCTAGAATTCTCAGCTTTGATATTTCATATAATTCATTCAAATCTGTTGATTCTAATAGAATATGATTCTTCGTTGCAAATGCAGCAGTTGTGAATTTAGTTTCTCCTGTTTAAATATCAGTACGCTCCATTTCACAATAGAGAACTATATAAACCTTTGATATTCTATTTTGAAGATGCTATATCCGGAATCGGTTCGTCTAATATAAATTTTAATGATCTTATGAGATCATTTTTTCACATTCTATAAAATATCTTGCTCTCTGGCGATTTGTGTCAATTCTTTGACATTTTTATTTTCCATTTTTAATATGACAAGATTTTTTTTTATATTTTTATTTTTCTTATACCAATTTTGTTATTTTTTATTTTCTTTACATATAGTTTTTTATTTTCTTTATATATATATTTATTAAAATAATCTTTACGAATACATGTAAAGATTTTATATCATCTCCGAGACTATTGTTTTTTCATTTTTTTTCAGAATTAAATACCTCAATTAAATCACGTAATTCAAAATATCTCCATCCATACTTAGTTCCACGCATAGCACTAAATAATGATGGATATATTGTAATTTTTCCTGTTTCCATGTTAGTTAATTTAATAGACACTGGTTTATTTCTAACTGATTTTAATCTTTCATATTTTGGATCTGTAATTTTTTTTGGTGTTTCACGATTTTTTCTAGGTCTCCCAACTGGATTCTTCGCATTTGTTTTTTTTACTGGATGTATTCTAGGTCTACCAACTGGTCTTTTATCATTTACTTCTTTAACTTGAGTCATAATAGATTCTTTATTTAATAACTCATTATCCATAGCAATCATTAGCAATGTAGCGAGATTGTCAGATGTTTTTTAAATGTTATTTTCTTCTAATATATTTTTTAAATTCTTCTTTGTATACTTCATATTATTTTATCATATAAAGAAAAAAAAATTTAACTAATTTTCAAAAAAATTTTAATAAACAATATTCATTTTATTTTCGTCAGATTGAAATTGTAACAATCTATCAGATATTACAACAGCAAATGCTTCAGTATATGCTGGAACAGCTGCATTAAATGTTGCTTTAATTTGTACACCTACTACTGTTGATTTTAATCTTTCTGATTACTAACATCAAAACCATAAGTGGGTATAAATCTTTGTATTCAGAAGGAGGTATGTTGCTTTGTTTGATCAATTCATTCATTCCATAAAATTTTTCACTAAACACAGATGCATCTCTATAAGCTCTTAAATATTGCTGATTTGGGAATGATAAATTATAATCAACAGCAGGATATCTTTCCTGATTGAGCATAATGTACTTATTTTTCAAGTCACAATGATCAAATATTGAAGGATTAAGTTCTTGACTTCCACCTTTATTTGTTTGGAATCCAACAATAATGTATCTTGGCTTTCCAGGAAATGTCTTTACGCTCAGTCTCCAAGAAAATGTAGTAGATTGTGGAACAGATATAGTATCACACTGCCGCGCGCGAAAAGTTACTGGAATTGTTACTTTTGACTTAATAGTTTTATAAAGATTAATCCTTTCTACATCTGATGGGATCACATGTGGTGTGAACAATGATATTTTATCAAAGATTAACTTTTCCTGCAGCTGCAGCAGCAAGTCTAAAAATTGCATTTCGTCACTTTTTCTTACAAGAGTTAGTGCATATTTAAATCCATAAATAATTTAGTTGTAATCATCACAGATTCCAAAAATGTGTCTTAAAGGTATGCTAAATGAAAATGTTCCTATTGTAGTTGGTTTCTGAATTAGGTATGCTTGTCTTACTGCAAACCCTGGGTTATCAGCAAGTACTGCTGTTGTTGTAGGATCTTTATACCACAATTGATTTAATCCTTGTGCTAATTGAAAGTCGTTTGGGTATTTAAGCATTCCTAACATTGTAGTTGCTTGACCTGGATGATAAACAGCTTCTTCCTCTTGGTTTGATAATTGCTATATTATTTGACTAAATAAATGCATAATACCATTATTTGTAAGTGACACTGCATCTGCATTAGCATCAGCTTTAAGAAGTCTTCCTTCAAACAATAGAAAAGCCTCAGATGGAAGTGTAAACAAATCTTGTTGCTCAACGTTGATTCTTATTTCTCCAGAACTATTTAGATTGGTACGAGCCGTACCAATCTAATTTATATTTATAGAAGCTGCTTTAGCAGCTTCTATAGCTGATGTTAAAAGTTCTTTTTCTGCTTATTTAGCAGCAGTTAATGTAGTTTTTTCTAATTTGCTAGCAGTCAACCTATTCAACATAGCTGATGATACTCTTGTTGCTTTTGACGCTGCTGCTCGTTTAAATAAATTTTTTATACTGTCGAATATACCACTTCCTCCAACAACATGTTTCTTCATATATATCTTATTATGGACGATTAACATTTTTTATGTGCCATGTATTTTTTTTATATGCATTGAGATATATTTAATTATAAATTATTTAGTATCGATTCATACTGTGCACTATTTATAACACCTTGCCGTAATAATTCATCACAAGTTGCAACAGCTTTATTTCTTGATCCAGCATTAACTGCTTTCCATGCAGCTATACGTAATTCAAGTATTTCAATTAGTGCATTAAGGTCGCTAGGAAGAATTATAGTTTGTAATCCTATTCCTTTTGATTCACGCTTCTCATTTTTCTTTATAACTCTCCAAATTAGAGCTATTATTTCTCTGTATTTTCCACTCCTAGATGACCTTGGTTTGTATGGGTTTTTAGTAGTAATTGCATCTGTTTGTATTAATATATTTTTATAATTTTTAAGATCATCTACAGTATATAAGTTCTTATCAGGATTAAAATTTGTTATCAACTCCCAAAGACCAGGAGTACCAAAATATGTTTTACTATCAATAGTGATACATCAGCAGGCTCTGGTTTATTATTAGGACCAAATTTTTTTTTTAATTTATTGAATAGTTATCATCATTATCATCATTATTAAATATTGTTTTTTTTCCAATGTATAACTTTTCATCCTTAGAATGTATTCCAAATGTAGCATCTGGAGACTTTTAACTATTAGTATACATTCTTAGATAATCTGTTGCAACTTTTCCCAACTTAAAAGTTCTAGTTTTTTCATAAGAAGGCATTAGTTCTTTATATGCATGCTCACCCATTATTTCAGGATAAGCATCTGAAAAAGTGAGTGTAAAATTATTAGCTTGATCATGTATTTTAGATATGTTTTCTTTTATTCCAGCTTGACTATCAATTAAAGGCTTGTACAATTTTGTCAAGTCTAACTGTAAATTAGCTTCACCTATCTTGTCATATAAATAATTCTGCTGTATTCTTTTTTTACTACTATCTAAGAATTCTTTAAAAACTTGATCTCTTTTTTCAGGATCTTCAATTTTTAGAAATGACATTTTATTTACTATAAAATCAAAAAAACACAACATAAGTCGTTATGTTGTGTTTTATGTTTTACGCTTTTTTATATTACATTGTTTTTTTTACGTTTTATTTTAATGAATTTTTTTTTGTTTTTACGTTTACATTTTTACAAAACCAACTTTGGAGTATATTAATTGCCTTATCTCTTCCTGGCTTAATTAATGATTCCTTAGTTTGTTTATCAATTTCAATTTATATTTTTGTTCTAATTTGTTCAAGCATTACTTGAAATTTTTCAAGTTCACCAAGTACTAATTCATATTCATTGTCATTTATATGTCCATCTACTAAAGCTTTAGAAATATAATCCCTTATTGTATTTAGTTTTGAATCAACAAGTACCTTAATCTTTTCATGCTTTTCTGCTTTTAAATTTAATTTTTTATTAATTTGTTCACCTACTATTGATAACACACCTGCTCCTAATGCTATACCCTCACATACTATAACTACAGGTGCTGCAATTATTGTTGTTAAAAACCAATTCCAATAGTTACAAGTGCCATAGTGTTTGCTAGTAATGCACTATCAATTGTTGAAATTATTTTTACTGCTCTATTATGACTTTTTACTTAATATAGTTCTCTTTTCTCTTTCACACTCTATTTCTTTTTGAATCTCACTAATTTTTTGTAAACGATAAACATGAGCAGATGTATATTGTTTACAAAAGCAGGTGCATCTGGAAGAGTCGGGTATATTTTATTATAATTATATTCCATTTTTAATAAGAAAAAAAAAAGTTTTTTAAAAACTATTCAATAAATTAAAAAGACATTAGCTATCTCTTTTTTTGGTCCTAATAATAAACCAGAGCCTGCTGATGTATATCCATTCCCACTATGTAAGTACATTCGATCACCTGCAGAACCTCCTTTACTTTATGGTCTCAAATATAAATTAGATCCTGCAGCTGTTATTTTAACTTCTTATCAATTCTTTTTTAAGTACACAATACCCCTTCCAGAAATTTTATCAACCATAGCTGATCTAGCTGCTGAACCTACTCCTGTTAATAATTGTGTTGCAAGTGCCGGAGCAACGCCTAATAATAAAAATCTTCCAGCTGTACCAAGTAAAGGTAAAAGTGTGCCAATAAATCCTCCCTCTATTTGAGAATTGTGAACTAGTTGTGACTTACTTAAATTATATTATTACACCAGTACCTTTTTCATATGCTTTTGTAATTCTGTTCAATTGTGTATTTGTTACAGCTAATAATATTCACCATTAAGATCTGAATGTGATAATTTAATACTAGCTCCATAACCATCTTCAATTGCTTTTTTAAGTTTTTCTAATTGCCCCTGCGAAACATTTATTTTAATATTAGTATATTTACTCATTTTATATTATAAAATATTTTTTTTCTCTTATATGAAATCTAATAGATAATTCTTCTCCTCGTAATTCATAGGATTTCCATTTTGATCAAGCAATTTAGTATCCATTTTTGAAGTTGTTTTTAGTGTTACCGGTAAGTAAATTAAGTGTGACGGCTCTTGAACAATTTTTAATCCAGGACTTACAATTGGGAAAAATGAATATATAACGTTTTCTGTTCCATCGTTTATATATGATGATTCTATTATATCACTTGTAACACGTATACTATTAACACTTAATATATTTACTATATTAGTTGATTCATGGTGGCCTGATGAATATACTCCACTGTTAAAACCAAAAACATTTTTAACTGAACTTGAAGATGTAAAATTAACTTTATAACCAGATGCGATATTTAAAACTGATCAAAATGTATTATTATTTCCTTCAAGTTTAATACCTGCAACTCCTGCGCTAATAATGTTGTTTCCTGACTAGGGATTGCAATCCCGGGATCCCGTATCCCGGGATCCCGGGATCCCGGACGTTTTTGGGTACCGAAAATCCCGGGATTCTAAACACAAAATCCCGGGATTTTCGGGATTATAGCAGGATTGAACTAATTAAATTATTTTGTATAACAAAATGTTCAAAGTTGGTAACTATACTGAATTATAACGAGTTATATAATGCTGCTTTGCAGGTTTATCCTGTTTATGCTTTATCCTTACGATAAATGGAACAAATTTTTGAATAGACCATGGAGTTCGGGAGTTTATCATTGAAAAAAGTTTCACAAACACAAATTAAGGCAGGTTTGTTTGACTATTGTATAAAAAACAATCGTTAAGTTTGTTGGCAAGACTTCTATTCCACCGACGAGCATCGAACCTGAGCGGGCATTTTCTGCAGCTGGGTATTTGGGAAGTAAAATAAGGAGTAGGCTAAATGACCAAACCTTAAATGCTCTACTATTCCTCCGGGCATATTTTCAAAAAAAGAAAGTTTGTAACTAAAATATGCATTTAATATGAATTGTTTTTTTGTTTTACATTTATTATTTAGCTACCATTTATTTATAAATATAAAATAAAGATTTTCTTTAATTTTTGTCTCTCAATATTAACAAACAACTTATTATGTTATTTTTTACAAAGTAGCTTGTTGCTACAGCAGCTACATCGGTAGCCAAATTTAAGAAAATTTATGTTTACAAATTTTTTTGAAATTTTGATTGTTTAGTTACTTTAGTCAAATACACTTTAAATGTTCAAATGTTATTTACATATCCAATTATTTGATGAAGGTTGTTCTGTAAAGTCTGTAATCTTAAAACATAATATGGAAGGTACCGTATATATATTTCTGCATTATTTTAAGATCTTTATATACACCTGCTGCCTGTTACACAATTAAAACAATTTAAGGCGCCATAGAAAATTAATTTAAGTCATTAAGGCATAATGAAATTAAATAAAAAATTGATAACATCAAAAAGTATATTCATATATGTAGTATTAAGTTCTGTTTTTTAGCAAATATCTCACATTATATAAAATCCCGGGATCCCGGGATTTTATTTATTTCAATCCCGAAATCCCGGGATCGTAATTCATGCCCGGGATTGCAATCCCTATTCCTGACATAATCAATTGAATATATCCATTTATATCAGCAATCTCATAACGTCCTTCTGGAATGTTTATATAATGCCAAGTCGCTCCATTATCTGTGCTATATCTAAAATTGTTGTTTGACAAATCAATATTAGGAAAATTGTAATATATCTCTAAACTAACTAGAGCCATTTTATATTCTTTATCATGTCTAAGTTGAATAATAGGAACAAACTTAGTTTTTATGTTATTGCTACACGATTTTTTTTGAATAACCAACTTAGAATTTTGGTCAGAACTCGAGTTGCTTATTTTTCAGCCAATTTCTATATCTCGAGTTGCTTAATAGTTGCTTAAGTTTCTTAGCCTAAATTTCAGTGTTTTTACGAATAAGAGACAAAATACGGTTTAATATCAAGTCTTTAACAGAAGAGTGCTCTTTACAACTAAAATCACTTAATTTCTAATATAAAAAGAAGATCAAAAATGTTTCTCTGTTTTGCTGGATCTTTTTTTTCTTCATCTCCACTTTCTTCGTCTTCTTGTCCGTCTGATTTTTCTACTTGTCCATCTAGTTCCTCGTCTTCTCCGTCTGATTCGTCAGGCAAAACATCAATAGGGTAATCCTTTACTTTGTCTAGAATAGGAGTCTCTGTGATATCCACCGGGTTGTCAATGTCAACAGGGGGTGGAACAACATAAGCAGGCATGCCTTCAGGATTTATCTTATCGTCCTCGCTACCATCAGCCGTGATAAGACATCCTATTTTCGCAAAGCTCCTATAAAGCATACGAAGAAATTTCTCGTCTTTGGATGTTTTACGGTAAGCTTCACCGACCCAACGAGTTATCAAAATGCGGCGATATTTTGCCAACAGTTTCCGATCATTGTTGCCAAGCCATAATTCGATGTTTTCATCATTTTCGAACCAGATGTTTTGTTCTGCTTTAATATGTGATTTGAATGGTTTTCCTGGTCCGGCATCAACAGGTTGCCAAAAATGTGTCCCGTTGGGAACACCAAACCAGACAATACCTTTGAGTTGTCGCACTTCATTCAAAAACTCATCACTGACTTGGGCTGTCAGGTTATCGCAGAATAAAACATACTCATCCAGGTTAACGACAGCATTGGATAGAGTGTTCTTCACCCATTTCACGGAAAACACTGTATCTGCCCATGCATTTGGTTTCCAGTACACCTCTACATCAGTGTCATAGGCTAAAACTTCATCTTGACTAATCCTTTTCCCCTTACCTCTGAAAATCAACGCCCGCTTCATCATTCCTTCAGGACTGAAACATATTTGAAGGGTAGCTTGTTGCTTATCAAGCCCACTGCCAGGTTGAGCTACCCATACTCTATGGTCCCTTCGTTCCTTTCCCTTACTCATTGGAATTTCGTATGTTCGTTTGCTCTCGAATACAAACGGGAGTGAAATTTGATCTACATTGATTCTCTTTTTCGGTGGGAAACGCCATCATTTTTTATCGTATGTGGGTTTGCCACTTCCAGACTTAATCAACTTTTCTCTCAAATTTGAATGCCATTTCATCAGAATCGGGGTTTGCTTCTTTACGTTAGCTTGGCGCTTACGTTGAACACACAGCATCTTATTTTTCCTTAAGAAATGAGTGACTATTGCTTTTGGCAATCTGTCAGCATTCGGGCTTTGTTGTAGATGAATTTGATTCGCTCGGACATACAACCACTCAAAGTTAACTTTTAGCCCCTTTTTTCTTGCTTCGGAGAATTTGTCATAAAGTATGTTAAACAAAGCTTTGTGTTTGTCGCATCTTCGGCATTTCCTGAATAACGCGTTTTTCTTGTTTTCGTTGTACTTGTTGTAGATTTCTTTTTCCTTTGATTTCCATTGAGTAATCATACTCTTATGAACGTTATACCTTTTTGCTACATCCCTACTTAACATACCATCGTTTAAGTCATTTAGCGCATCAACCTTTTCTTTTAACGTATAGCTCTTCCGTTTGTCAGCAATTTTTGGTAATTCGTTACCTTCAACATCAGTAACAAGCTTCTCTAAAACCGATTTCACAGTTTTTTCAATATTATTGTACTTGTTCTTTCCATCAATGATTTGATCTAAGCTCCTTGATTTCGGGTCTTTGTCAGTTTGAGCAATATCTGTATGTGATAACATATTTTTACACCAAAACTCGTGCATCGAAAGGGCTTGTGATGTTTTCAGTGATTTTTTACAAACAATACATTCAAACAAATTATCTTCTTTTTCCTTCGGCACTACATTTACCAACTCACCACGATGACAAATCTTTTTTGGTAAAACCAAAGTTGAACAAATTTGTCTGCTTTCTCTTACTCATGATCTTAACAGCGATGTCAACAACATACACAACAACAACGCTACTGTGATTACTTTCTTTTGAAATCGTTTATCTAAAAGAAATCATTACATTGCAGAGAAAAAAATTGATTCGAACGCAAAATCGAATGTTTTCATTTCTCAAAAAAACGTGTACGGCAAATTTTTAAACTACATAAAGCTATGTTTTATATCCAACATAAAAATAGTATTTGACAGTAAATAAAGGAGCTTCTTGAGTGCTTTGATTTTTATGTTCAATTTATGAGTTGCTTATGTTAACATTTGTTCAGAACTGAAGTTGCTTAATATTTTTTTACATCGAGTTCAGTTGCTTATAAACGAGTTGCTTATACAAAAAAATCGTGTATTTCCACTTGATAATATATCGAAAGACATTTTGTTTTCATATATAAAAATTTTAAAATTCACAAGTTGGTATAAAAAAATTATCTAATCCACTTCTATATTTTCCATAATCTCTTTTAGAAGATGGATCTATAATAACAAATCCATGAGGCTCTGACCATGCATCCTTACTTAATCTTATAAACTCGTCTTTTATCATATCACTTGAAACATGATCTTTATAAATATGATTTAAATTCTTTGAATCTTGTGGAAATAAGGAAATAGAATTTGTATTTTCTCGTATAGTTTGCTAGGTAACATAAAATGATTTTGTGCAAGATAGAAACAATCTACATTACTATGCCCTCCTCTTATACAATACTTTTCACACTTATTTTGCTTTGTTAATTGTAAATCATCAAATATCATCAAATTATTCTTATGAATATCAAGATCTTCGAGATCTGCTACATTTTCTGCTGTTTCAAAAAACTTAAACTCCATATCTGTTTTCTCATTTAAATTTTTTGAAATGTCTTCAATGATAAACTCAAGGTTTGCATTTAATTTTTCTATTTTATCTTGTAACTTAAATAGTTCAAGAATAACTTCTTTTTATAATTTTTTTTTAAAAGATTTTTTTAGTATTTTGTATTCTGGTTGAAAAAGAGATTTTCCAAAAGCTTGTAAATTATTATAGTCTAACCAACCAGGTCTTAAAAGTAAATTATTATAGTCTAACCAACCAACCAGGTCTTAAAAGTAAATTCAATAATAAGTAGCTTTTCCACAACCTGACTTTCCAACAATTCCTCTTATACTTTTAGGTAATAACTTATTATTATTTCTCTTATTGTTATTTACATTCCGTGATAATTCTATAATATCCATTTTTTATTTACTCTATATAAAAAAATGTACTGTGTTAAATGTAAAAGCAAAACAAATACACTAAACTTACAAACAGTTGGAAGTAAAAACAAAAGAAATATGCTACGTGGAACTTGTGCTATTTGTGGAAAAACAAAAACTAAATTTGTATCAGCAAAAACAGGAGGTGATTTAGTCAGTTCAATTAATTCAGCAACAAATAAAATAAAACTACCATGGTCAAAGTTCTCAGGCGAAATGCATTTACCTGGTATAAACTTTGCAGGTCCTGGTATTAATTTAGATGAACGATTAACTTCTACTGACGCATATAAAGAATGGAGTAAACCTGTAGATAGAGTTAATAATGCAGCTTACCATCATGATCTTGCTTATAAATACTTAACAGATATAGCAAAAAAAAAATGAAGCTGATAAAACTATACTCGTTGAAATGGATACTATCAAAAATACAACATGAATACAAATGAAACTTCGCTCAATTCATTCACAACGTGAATGAATTGAGCGAAGTATTATAAAACCTATTATATCAACTAAAGCAAAGTTTGGATTAGGTGTTCAAAAAAACTACCAACGATCTGTAAAAAAGACAAGTATAAAAAATTAAAATGGACTGACAAACTTGCAAACGAACTTCATAGACCGGTTGGAAAATATTTCAGAAAAAGAAAAGTTATTGTAAATGGAATCAATGAAATATGAGCTGTTGATGTAGTCGACATGCAATCTTTTTCCAAATTCAATGTATAAAATACTTATTAATGGTGATATTTTTTCAAAGTATGGATGGATTGTTCCATTGAAAATTAAAATTGGAGTTGAAGTTGCTGATGCATTAAATAAAATTTTTAAAGAAAGAAGGTGTCATAAAATATGGGTTGATAAAGCGAATACTTATGGTCAACGTTGACGGCACGTATTATTCACTCGAAAAGACTGCAGTCGAATGAGACCTCGGTGTGATGGTCTCCAATGATCTTAACGTAAGCCGCATCAATAGCGAATAGAATGTTTGGGCAATTCAAAAATACATTTCGCAGTCGCAGTTTTTATTTATGGCGCACTTTGTATCTTATTTAAATTTTTGCATATGATCGCCGTATTTAAAGTCCGACATTGCTATATCCAACATGGAGCAACAAAAACAATATCAACTATTATACACCTGTGCTGTAAAATGTCTTATAATATGTAAAAGAGTAGACCTTATCAAGCAATTTAAAATCATATGTAAACTCGAACTTGTTAGTTCTTTTGTCCAGCAAAAACTTTTAAACAGCCAAGTATATTTTGAGAGGACATAACTAAAAACTAGAACGGCAACTTGTGAAATTGTGAAGAACGAAGTAACTTTTTTTCAAATAGAGTCCCGTGAAATACTTTTTCTCTAGCAGCAGTGAACATTCCGTCAATCAATGCTCAAATTGAGAGGGGTTTATATGGGTTTATACTTTATATGGTCATAAGAGATAATACTATGAAACTTCAAGATTATCGATGAATATAAGTCTAGTTAAAAATAGTACAAAAAATATTTTTTCAGTTTGTTGCTAACCATGAGCGAGATCTCGTCTCGTTCTCGTTTCTTGTGAGAAATGGGATTTCTCGTGAGAAACGAGAAATAAGAAATTCTCGCGAGAAGTAGAACGAGACTTAAATATTATATTATTTTCCAAATTAAAAGTTATTATAATTTACAAAATGCCTAATAATTTGTTTTTTTAATTAATTAATATTTTGACTCCGTGATTTTAATTAGATTTTTAATTAGATTTTTTAATTAGATTAAAAAAAAAACCTATTTAAAAAATTTTAATTAGATTTTAAATATTTTTATTTAGATTTTAAATACAAAAACTTTTTGTATAAAATGGTGCACTTTCGACTTAATTTCATTAGTTTACCAGTGGAATTCAACTTGACACATATTGTTCATATTGAAAAGAAATATGCTTGCCTCATTTCAACGATCAAAAATGTCACCAAGAAATAACAAAATCTGGAGATATTTTCAAAAAACAAGTGACGGCGCTGAATGTAAGGTGTGCAAAAAGTCTTTGAAAACAAAAGATGGAAACACTAGCGGACTTCATCGTCACCTCGAAAAAAACACAGCCCAGATTACGTTGAGTATTCTGAAAAAACTGACAACTCTCTTCTTCCTCCTCTTAAGAAGAAACAACGAACCATGGTCGAAATGCTTGAAACAAAGTAAAAATATGACAAAGACAATTCCATTCAAAAACAGTTTGACTCTGCAATGCTGGATTACTTTTGCACTGATCTGGCATCCTTTTCAGCAGTCAAAGGAAGAGGTTTCAAGAAATTGTTTGATATTGCAAACCCTAAACTGAGCCTTCATCACAGAACAACATATTCAAGAAAGCTTTCAATTCGGTCAAGAGAAGTTCAAGCTGGAATGAAGAGCATAATAACGGAGATTACGCCAAATCTAAAAAGTGTTGCATTTACTTCTGACCTTTGGACTTCTAGAGCTCAGGACAGCTACATCTCTTGGACTTTTCATGCTATTGACAAAAATTGGAGACTACATCACTGGACAACCCATGTCCAACAGTTCTCAGGCAGACACACAGGTATCTTAATTGAAGGAAAACTGGATTCTTTCTTAGAAGAACTAAATTTGCCTGCTGATTTGCCAATGTACTGCGTGAACGACCAGGCAAGAAACATGAAACTTGCAGTCAAATTGTCAAAGCGCCTTGACCAATACTTGTGCAACAATCATATTTTGCAATGCGCAGTTCGAGACTGCTGGAATGGATGATGCGTTGCAAACTTGCAAAGATTTGGCTCCTTTAACTCACCAGTCAACAGTTGCAGCTGAGTTGCTTGAATCACAATCAGACGCTCAAGGAATCAATTTTAAACAGTTACGCCAATCTGTTGATACAAGATGGAATTATCAGCTTATGTGCAAATGAAGATATTTTTTCTTCAAAGACCATCAGTGCATCACAGTGGAAATCAATCGAGGGAGCTGTAGAAATTTTGCACCTCTTAAAGAAGCTACAGAAACGTGGTTGGCTGAGTCTATTCCAACAATTAGCACTGTCGCCGATTCTCTTTATTTAATTCATGACAAAATTGACCAATTTATTGAGACGGATGGAAAAAATGGCTACGGTGTCTTGTATGCAAAAAACTTGAAAAGCTGCATTGAGAAAAGATTTCCTCTTTGTCACACTGGAAACTTATTGAGTGCTGCAGCAAACTACTTAAATCCTGCTTTAAAGGGACTTCACTTAAAGCTCTTCATAAAATTTCAAACAACAAAAGAATGGTTAGCCTCACAGGTTAAGGATAATGTTGAGTGCCAACCTGTTGCCAGAGTCCTTTCAGCAGATTTGTCCCCTGATTCAAAACTGAAGCGCAAGTTAAACGTCAGACTTGAAACACAAGAGCTAACATCTGAACTGAATCCTATTTTGAGCGAAATTTGCCAGTATGAATATCTCCCTGATGCCAAAAACGACTTTCCGATTCTTGATTGGTGGAAGTTGCATTCAAATGCATTGCCAGAACTCTCTTCATTAACTAGACAAATTTTAGCTATTCCAGCAAGTTCAACTAAATCAGAGAGAGTTTTTAGCTCAGGTGGAAATGTCGTCCGATCATCCAGACACAACTTACACCCAGAAAAAGTAGAACAAACCATCTTAATCAGAGAAAACATTGTCTTGTTGGGAAAGTTTGGCAAAAAAAATCTGAATTAATATTTGAAAAAGTTGCTTACATTTGACAAATGTCATTTGTGTCTATTTGTCAAAACCATGTTTACATTTTTTTTTTTTACTTGGATTTTAACAAACTTGTTTTCAAAAATTGTTAAATTTCTCGTCTCGTTCTCACGAGAGGTACTAAATTCTCGTCTCGGTTTGAAAAAACCTAGTCTCGCTCATGGTTATTTGTTGCCCCTCACGTTTGGGGTGGGCGGGGTAATGAAATTAAAGAGTTTTTTTGTTCCCAGCCTTCAATTATTGCGATTTTTTAAAAAGCATTATTATTTGACATAAGTATACAAATGATGCAGTTTGCTCCATGTCCAAAAATCTCAAACAATAAAAAATCCTGGATGTCACTGCACTTAATATACAATACAATCAAAATCAAGACGGTGTGATTCAAATCACTTTTTTGATTGGTTTGTTATTCGTCAAATTGGAGGAACCAAGTGATTTTATTATTTTAGCATACCCATGTGAAACTAGACTATTGTTTTTACTAAATTTTTAAAACAAAAAAAAAAATAAAATAAATAAAATGCGTTTTTAAATAGGTCTTGCTTTTACAGAATACGAATTCAAAGTAATCCTATTTGTGGGACAACTTTGAATGACCAATTAAATATTATTTTAAACTTGAGTTATGTAAGAGTCTACCTTAGCCCATATATTCATTTTGTTAAATTTCAAATATTGTCAAAAAAAAAATTGAAAATAAAAAGGGTCTCCTGTATTTCAGTAAACCCCTCAGCCTTCGAACGATTTAAACATTTCTTTTTTGGCAAACCATACCTTGTAAAAAAAGCTCAGAAATAGTTTTCTAAAGAAAAACCAAGCTATATTTAAACGTGCAACCAACATAAATTTTACAAAATTATAAATTAGAATAGAAATAAATCAGGGTTTTATTATATAAAAATCACATCAGGGTTTTATTATATAAAAAATTCTTAAAATACTTGCCCAGAAAAGTAATGTTGAAAAATTATAAATATTGAGTTTTCTAACACACGTTCAGGTATACGGTTTGCAATCATAACATATTTTGATCAACAAATTTATGCAAGAAAAAAAGACAAGAAAATAAACCATTGACATGATGTTTAAAAAATAGATTTATCTGGCAAACTATTTATCCACAAATTTAGTCAGTAAAGTTAACTTTAAATAAGTAAAGCAAATTTAAGTTGATGCACAAAGTTACATAACAAAAACGTTAGTCCTACACAATAACAATTAATTTTTTAAATAGGGCCTCATTTACATTGTTATTAACACATTTAATGCAACAAGCATTCCTTCAGTTTTAAAAAAATGAGTTTTTTAAAATTTTTTCTAATATTCTAAAAAAAATGAGTTTTTTAAACGGAAATTCAAAACCTAGCTCTTTAACTTTGTATACATTGCATATTATAAGATTATATAAATACCGCAGTCAAGAGTTAGTGTGAACAAATTTACACGTCAGAGCATAACACCTGTTAAAAAAGAGTTAGCCTGGTCGACTCACTTAGGCAAAAGTGGGATGGCAGATCTAACCAAATTACAAACCAATTAATTGATAGGTTATATCAATTAGGCTTATTTCATTAGAGATTTCTTATTCGAAATATTTTTTCTAAACATTTACTATTTGCTTATTTTCTTTTAAACGTCTTTATTCGACTTGCAAACGAGGTAGAATCTACAAATTTTACAAATGCAAAAAGAATCCATATGATAAAATGAGATTAAATATATACAATCAAAAATGTAATCCGTCAATTCTTATTAGGCATTATTTCCTTTCTTTTCTATGGGTAAGGGATGGGCTTCAGTATTTAAAACCCATTCATCCAAACTTATTAACTGATCTTCAGAAAATATCAGATATAAGTATTTAAGAGTTTCTGCCAAGAAAAAACTTTGCTGCACATCATCATGATTAACGGGTGTACTATCCACATTTCGAATTCCACTGTAACCGACCCCAATACGACAATGCTTTTCTAAAGCCTGAAAATATTTTTAATTTAAAAAAACGCCAAAAATGTATTACCCAGATGCAATAGAATAATATTAATACCTCTACAACATCCCATGCCCAATCTCTATACTTTTGCTCGTGCGTAAGTCTCCACATAACAAAGTATGTTTCCACAGTTTCTGGTCGAAGAATATAATACTTTTCGTTCCCACGAATAGCTTTTGCTTCGTGCGGTCCTTCGAATCGAAATGACTCCGGACCCAATCCAGTTGCTAAATAAGATGCAAATCCCAAAGCACTGTAAACTTTTTTTATATCACAACATTATTTAAAAATTTATAATTAAACAGTCAACTCACCAGTGACTCGGTATGATTCTCTACATGTGCGAGCAATCTCAACGCCTAGTTCCATGTAACGACTTTTTGATTCATTAGGAGCCTCTAAAGAACCCAAACCAAACATACCACCAGCGAAGCATGCCTTATGTATACCATAATTATAGTTAAAGTTTTTTTAAGGGAAACATAACATTAATATTTTCAAAACTATAAATGTAAGAAGAAAAACGACAAATATCAATGAAAACAATATTTGCAACACCCAACTCAGGTTAAAAAAAAAAGTATATATAATAAGCGCGAAAAAAAAATAAAAATTTATATATAAAAAGCGCAAAACGCGAAGCAACGAAACAACAATAAAGAAAAAAAAATGTTTACCAGATGTTCCATTTTTTTTTCTACAGTCCCACCATTATAAACGCCTAGATATGTAAAACCACCAGGAGATTTGCGAACTAAAGCCGGATCTATGGCCTATAACAAAAAGCGTACTCAGTGACTGACTATAAAAATAGAGTTCCAGATATTCGTAGAAGTATATAGCAAAATAAAAAAATTCGAATAGTTATGACATTTACACGTACTTTAGCCACACTATGCGTCGCAAAGAGGAAATAAAATTTTACTTACTGTTCTGAAAGATTTTTTCAGTTTTCTTATTTTAAATATTTTTAACCGAAATAAGTTAGTATTAATATATGTTTATTTCAATTTTTTTTTAAATTTGCTTTTTTAAGTGCGGGATTTTCAGGGGTAAAAAAATCCAGACTCTAACTAAATCTTTATATTACATAATAATTTTCAATTTTTTTTAAATTTTTTGCATATTATCAAAAATACTAAATGATATATTTTGTAAATGAAAAACTAAGAAAAGAAAAAATGTTTGGATCATTGTTTTTGTGCATCCGTAAAGATTAATAAGTTGGACCATGTTACTATAGCTGTAGCCAGTTTTTAATTTGTTATAAATTTTCTGCAATTGACTGCAATTGACATAAATTTTCTGCAATACGCGAAATAATGCTCTGGCTACCTCTGTAGTGATATGCTTTAAAATCAATTCAACTGCAGTGAGTTTTATTAAGAGCCGGTTAGTTAACAGTATTTGTTTAATATGAAAAACAAACTGGATGAGGAGCGGTACATTCGTTTTAAAATGATTACTCTCAATCTTAGAAAACCTTTGTCTGATAACTTTACTCCATATTTTCACAAGTAAAAATGTATCTACATATGCTATATTTTTGAAGTTCAAGTTTTTATCACTTTATGCTAGTTGCACAGTGAATTTCAACACTTTTAATTCTGGCTTTTAATTTAATAAAAAAAATTAAACGAATGTGGAAAAAAAAGTTGTTTCTAAATATAATGCTTAATATAAACATTTTGGTTAAAAATCAAAATAAAAAAGCAAATATCTCTGCATATAACACACACACACACACACACACAGACACACACACACACAGACACACACACACACACACACACACACACACACACACACACACATAATACGTGTGCATGCAGATTAGAAAAAGATCGTGAAATAGAGATTGGGACATATGAATACTACTAGGGATACAGTTAATTATTTATGATATCTGATATGTACCTTTGGTGTAAAAAAACCCAAAATGAATAAAAAAGAGTGAAAACAAAATAGTTTAAAAAAGCAGTGACAGTTCTTTTGATAACTCTATAAAATAAAGGTAAAATAAACAGAATGCCGAGTGTTTTTCGAATGTTATACTATTATTAATAGCTTGCTTTTATAATAGTCTCATTTTGTAGGGTCACTACAATCGAGGAGGCTACTTTATTATGGTTAAAAATCTCTCTTATCTCTATAACTCTGAAACACAAACCTTGATGAACAAGGTTGTTGCACAGAGAAACAAGTTGAGCACAGTACTACCAGGGACGTGGCGGTGATCAAACTCACTTCTCACTTATGAAGCGAGCACTCTACCACTACACCACTACCACAACTCAAAATTTAGTTGTTTTTTGTTTTTAAAAATAAATTTTAGAAATGATTTAATAAACTTTGACAATTAATTAACTATTCTAGGTAGTAAAAAAAGAAAGACTTATGTCATGAACTAAAATAAAGAATCATACTGATACGTTGTTCTGAGTTGAACTTTTTAAAAACACCAATTTTAATAGCCACAAGTTATTAAAAACATCTATTGGAATAGAACGTTGGGGAACTTTGAAAGAAAACAAAGAAGAATCAGATGATAGCTATAATGGTTATTCAATGATATTATTTATTATTAAATCGTATTTATGATATATTTTGTAAAATTCTATAAAAATAATAAAATATAAGCGCTTTTTGTTTTTTAAATTAATTTATTCTGACTTATGTAGTTTTTATGTAGTTTTAGAAACAATAATTCAAAGCCTTGTAAAAAAATCAGTACAATATGTGAGTTTATATATAGAGGTCAATATTATGGAATTATAGTAATATTATTCACATTGCCTTTAATAACCTTAATAAAAGATTTAAGCATACTTAAATAGTTAATACTTTTAGTAATGTGTTTAGCAATATGTTTTGCAGTAAGGGAAAGTACTTTTTTTTTATGAATGTAGTAAGGGAAAGCTAATAGCATACTTGACTTTAATGTTTTAAACATTAAAAATCTGAAGAGTTAAAATAAAAATTATGGATGCAAGACTGTAACATGTAGAATAATCCTTAGAGTTTTTAACAGTTTGCTTTTTTATGAGTTTTTTTTTCCATTAAAAAAAGGTACAAGTATGCCACTATAGTAGGGTGTGTCAATTTTTAAGGGAAAATGTACTTTTTTTTTAGTTTTTTTTTTTTTTTACCAAATTACAACTTTGAAAGTTATATTTTGAAAAAATACAACTGTCATTTAAAAAAAAAAAATAATATTTTTAAAAATATTAATATTTTTAAAGTCATATTTAATTATCTTTAAAACTAAAAATATTTCAGTGTTAGCTCGGTAAGTTTTGATTGATACTTTCGTTTATTCTTTGATTGATACTTTCGTTTATTCTTTGATTGATACTTTCACAAAGAACTTCCAACAGAATAAAATATAGAAAAAGTGAATAAATTAAAAAAATAAATATAAAATAAAAAATATAAATAAATAAAAGATAAAGATATTTTAAAATCTGGTAGACTCTTGAGAGAAATTAATATGTAAAAAAGAGGAACAATACTAAAGATCAGTATATGCTGCTCTATTAAGCCATAGCAGAATTTTTCTAAAAAGACTTTTTTAAGCGGCATTTTACCACAAATGCTTGGTTTGAAGGCCCATAAATATATAACGGCATGTATGTAACTTAATACAAGTTGATTAGTTTTTTAAACGGAATAGTGTTGCATTAGGTTATAAAAAGAACTGGTTTATATCAGCAATGACATTATTGCTTAAAAATGTAATAACAAAAAACTCAAATGAAGATCAAATATTTAGTAGAACAAATAAAAATCAATAGGTAATTTTTTAGAGTGCAGAAAAATTTTTACCGAAAATTTTTACTGTGCTACCATTAATTATTAAAACAACATTTTGTGTTGAAAATTTTTATAATGTTAAGTAACTTAACTATAGGTAATCTAGGCATTATAAATACTTTATTGAAATAATATACCAAGCTTTATTTGAAATAAAAATTCACCTGATACCGCTTTAAGACTTGAAAAACTTCTTTAAGTGTTTAACTTTTAGTTTTGAAAAACATGAGCGTTATTTTAAAACAAAACAACAAAAATTATAACCAGAAATTAGCATTTAAAAAACAATATTAACTTTTTTATTTAAGCTTACTTTTATTACAAAAATCATAGAAAGCCACGTGACATTTCATTTTTTTTTGTCTTCAAAATGTGGTTAACTTAATATATAATAATACTTTAAATAGTTTCACTAATAAAGCTCTTAGCGATTGATGACTTGTTTAGAAATATTGTAAAAAATTTTACAATATTTCTAAACAAGAAATTTCAAAAAACTTTTTTTTGTTTGTTTTGTAAAAGTATAACTACTTTTTATAACATTTTTAATTAATAAACATTCATTTTAAATAACAATAAAAGTACATAACTATGACATATCAAATGGCTCATCTTTTTAGGAAAAAAAATCATAATGAGTCCAGAGATTCAGTTTGTTTTTGTTGCTGTAACAAAACAGACAGCTACTCTCTTCGCAGTATGTCATCATTGGTGACACTAGTTTGAGACTATGTACACAAAGGATTGAATTTTGATATAAACGCATTTCCCACTGGACTTGCCGTTGCAAAAATGCTCTCTATGCCAAAAAGGTTAATAAATTTTATAAATATTTTATTATATTTATTAAACTTTTTCTAAAATATTTCACTAAAAATACAAATAATCTTGTTCACAGCAAGGAAAGCCTGTAAAAATGATAGAAGAGGTTTGGTGGAAAAAGGTTTGGAAAAGTGGAAGAGAGTTACTTATAAAGATAGGAAGGATTGCTCCAGCTGAGGATCAATGCTTATGTCCAATTTGCTGTATGGTATCAGACAAGCGCAGCCACAAGATTTTTAACTTAAGAGATTATATCATTGAGTCAAATGAAAATCTCTGCATTGAAAGATTAAACTCATTCTGCACAGATTTTTTTCAACTAGTTTGAAAGGGCATTAGGCACACATGCACTAGAACATCAGCTGTTCAAAATGCTAAGAATCTTATTCTTTCCAAGAATGAAAACATGTCAGAGCAAATAACCTCAACTGTTTTAAAGTTTCGAGTTAAGAATGAAAATTTGTTACAATTATCCACTGGTAGATTTTTATTTATTTTCTTATTTATTTAAAATGACTTTTTGCCATATTTTATTCTAATTTTAGGAGGATAACTCTTACCTGTAGTACTAAAACCAAAGCTGCAAAAAAATAAAGTAGTCTTTACTGATACAATATTTGATATCAAGAAAAATCATGATCTACTTCAAAATATTGCTTGTGATATTCTTAGAGATTTACGAAAAGATCTTGGTCCTTTAGATGTCTAAATATTTTATAACATAATTTAAACGGCAGTACATTTATTTTATTTTTTCAAAAAAAACTATAATATTTAATATATCACATTGTTTACAGTATGGTATTTCACAATTAGGTGTTGAAAAGAATTCAATTGCTACGGTTATGAAGCCGTCTCATGCTCTAGATAAGTTTTACAGTTACAAAAAAAATATTTTTTTAAATGGAAAAGAAGATGAACTTGAAATCTCAGTGTTGAAAAATATTTTATACATTGAAGATCTCACAAGACTTGTTCAAAAAATCTGCTCTCTATGTGGAATAAATCCTATGAAAGCCATTGTTAGAGTTGGAATTGACGGAGTCATTGACAAGGTTGGAATTGACAAGGTTCACTGAAGGTTTAGTAACTTAATCTAATTTATATTACTCAAATAAAAAAAAAAAAATTAGAATTATTATTCAATTGTGATTAATTTTCAGATTATAATGAATATTTTTGATGAAACAAAGTTAGAGGAGCAAAATAGAAACGAGAAAGACTCAGGAGTGAACAAGGTGATAATTCTGGCTTTGGCACATAACGTCAAGGAAAATAACCATAATCTTGGAATGCTTACTAAAATAGTTAATCTAAATCAACTCAAATTTTTTGTGGCTTCTGACCTAAAGCTCATAAACGTATTTCTTGGCAAATCAGTAAGAGATTTTGTTTAATTTTATTAATTTTTACAAGTAGCTTTTAAAACATTAAACCTCAGAATAATAAAATAATTTATTATAGAGTCATGGTGAAAAACATGCTTGTTGTGTACTGGTACAATAAGCTCATCAGGTGACTTGAGAACTTTTGCCTCCTTAAGTTCAGATTACTATCTGAACCAAGATGCAGGATATCCTTATAAGACTATGCAATTATTTAATGTTATTAACTCAAGTTTGCTTGAGGAAGATCCTAGAAAATTTATTCTTGATACCATCCCTCCTCCGAAACTTCACATGCATGAGCATGTTATGACAAAAATTGTTGACCAAAAATTCTTTTAGTTAATGAGGGCCTGAAATCCTTTTTGGACAAAAAAACTGTAATGTGGCGTGGTTATAATGGTGGCAGATTGGATGGACCCAACTGTGGTAAAGTTCTCAAATTATTAGACTAATTGATGCTTGTAACACCAATTTAGTTATACCCCTGCGTTGAAACCCTGCAGAAGTTTAGAAAAGGTAACAATTATATATATATACATATACATATATATATATATATATACATATACATATATATATATATACATATACATATACATATATATATATATATATATATATATATATATATATATAATATATATATATATATATATATATATATATATATATATATATATATATTCTAATCCTATACCTAAAATTTTTCAGTTGCAAAAAGTTGTTTTGGCATGATGCTAAAACCTTCATACAATAAAGATATCTCGCAGTTTATTGAATCTGCTGAATATTTAGAATACTATTGTAAAGATGTGCTCGACAAAACATTGTCACTTGGTTGGAAGTTTCATATTATTAAATACCACCTTGTAGATTTTCTCAATAGGAGTCAGAAAGCTCTTGAACTTTTTTCAGAGCAAACATCCGAGGCTGTACATAAAAATTTAACAAAAACATGGAAGTGCTATGCTGTCTCAGAGACTAACAAAAACCATGGATTGAGTCTTTAAAAAGTTGCTTCCACCTACAGCTCTATGAGAATTTAAATTAATTAATTTCAAATTTTTAAACTTATTTATATAATATATATGATCTTATTGTTTAATTAATAAAGGAAAAGTTTTTGATTTAATTTTATTTTGTTTTAAAACCTGTTATGTATATAACGGACACAAAAATATTAATTCTAGATGCACATAAGCCGTAAAGTCATCAAATCATTAAAGGTATTATTATATATGAAATTAACCACATTTTGAAGACAAAGATATTGAATGGTCACGAGGGTTTCTATAATTTTTTTAATGAGAGATAGCTAAAATAATACAAATGATATTGTTTTTTAAGCACTATTTTCTGGATTTCGGAAAATATTAATTTTGGACTAAGAAGGAACACTTTCGATTTTATTTTTAACACATTCCAGCTCGTACATATACATATTAATAGAATCTGATAAAAAACCTCATGTCTTTTAAAATTCAACCTAAAACCCTTAGAATCAAGCAGTGATTACTGAGCATTAAAAAAATTGTTCTGGCTAACATGAGACAGCAAACAAGTTTAAGAGAAGCTGTCAAAACAGCCACAGTTACTTTGCTTATAAGCAAGTTAGCTGTGGGTTTTTAATTAAACAGCTAAGTTAGTTGTGGGTTTTAAATTAATTTAAAATGATAAAAAGACACCACTGACTAGCATAAACAAACTATTTTCAGAAGTGCTAATGATGACCCCTTGCAAATTGTCAAGAAAGCCTGTTGGGATCTTGGCACACAGTTTGGGAACTGCTGGTTTATAGAGATAAATGAACAAAATTTTCTTAATTAAAGAACATTACTGTTGTAAAAGACCCAGGCTGTGATCTTTTTCATTTTGTTCCAGATATGAACAATAATGTAAAAAAAGCAGAAAATATTGCAAATCGCTTAGCTGCTAAAAGCAATGAAAACTAAAATCAAAAAAAAATCTTATGGCTATCATGGGGAGATAGCACTAATGTAAATACTGGTTAGGTAAGTAGAGTCATGCAATCAGTAGAAAAAATTAAATAAAAGGTTAGTTTGGATTGTTTGTGATTTACACACTGGTGAAATAGAGTTAAGCCATTTGAAAAAATAAATGGCTTAATTGAAAAAATTTAGATAAACGCATTCAAATAGACATTTAATGTCAAGTAAAATGGACATAAAAACTCTTTTAAAAAAAAGTGAAGTAGCTAGGTGGACATGAAAAGTAAAGTAGCTAGGTGGACATAAAAAAATAGCTAAAAACTTTACCTTTAATACTTTTAATGTTTTGAATTTTTAGTTTTTGTAAATTAATATGTATGATTGCAGAGGAGAAACAGGCTATTGAAACATACAGGGAAAGTGGGCCTGCATACTTTATATATACTACTCCTCATTAAAAAATTTTGTTTAGCGAGCCTATAACAAAAGAAGAAAAAAAAAAGCTAACTTTGTAAATATCATCTATGAAAGGTAACACCAGTGCTCACTTAATATACATATCTTTAAATTTCAATGTTTACATTCCATCGTTTATTGTGTACATCTTACATCATGATAATAGATACAAAAATAATTATCAGTGCAATTCCAGTAATAAATTTATAAGTAATGACCAACGCCTAAAATGACCAAAAATATGAAAATTTACCGAGCTAGCACTTATTGGAATTTAGTTTTTATAACTAAAACCATGTATTTAACTAATAACAAAATCATGTTTTTCACTACTCTTTTTTGATACTTTAAAAAAAAAAAAGGTGGCATACTTTATGTAAATAAGACATAAATACTTTTTTGCTTGTTGCTATAATAACACAGCTTTTCATTAAAAAAAATCTATTAACACATTTTAACATATAGATTTTTTTTTTTAAAGCAATGCCTACGCACAAAAAATGACACCAAGAGTAACATTTTTAACAACAAATCCCTTTTTCTTTGAAAGAAAGTTCTTTATATGTTCTGAATAAGTTTTTTTAAGACAAACGTAATATTTAGATGTCCAGTTTTGACCCATTTTTTTGTTCTTTTAAGTTCAGTTTTAGGAGTTTCTAAAGGTGAAACAACTTTTGTATGCTTTTTTGTTTTATAAAAGCACTTAACTTATTCACCAATTTTTGTTGTTAATAAAGGTGTAAATAACCAATCCTAAAAAATGTTTGAATTGAAAAGATTTATTCTCATTTGCACAACACCATGCACAGTAATGGCTGATGTTGCACTTTTAAAGTATGCATTCTTTAATAAGCCAGCAATCTGAAAGTATGTCACAACTCTATATGGATGTTGCATTAGCTATGACTGAATCTCTTGATCATAATATATCTGTAATGGAATGGAATATTGCACACAATGTGCAGAATAACTAAAAAAGAACTACCTAAGAATTAAACCCTGTAAGCTTAAAACAGTGATTATCCAGGTCATAAATTGAAAGTCTGGAAAATTTTTTCCTAAAAAAAATCTGGAAATATTAATGTAAATTGTGTAATTTTGTTTAAACTAATACTTTACTTTTTAAGAAAAGTAACATTATGATGTAGTACTGTGGATGTTACACTGCTATTTTAATAGGCGTGGCTGACACAATTGCGGGTTCAAATATTACTTAAAGATTTTTTAAATAAAAAAAATTTTTTTGAACTTTTATTTCGATATAGTTATATTTATATTTGATTTTTATCTTTAAAAGTTATATAGAGTAATCATTATGTGCATCAATATGCACATAAATCAACTTAAATAGGCACATAGGAGTGTACATACATTGACTGACTTAGATAGGAATAGGCACAGTGGAGTGTACTTGACTGAGGGTTTAGGTCTTTGGCAGGCATTCTTTTAATTAAAAGAAAAGCATTTTAATATTTATTTAAATAAGGTTTATAAATTAATTTGATTTATATAAAAAAATTATTAAATTAAATTACACAAGATTTTCAAGTGAAGTAGTCAAAATAATTAATTGTACACACACACAAAAAAAAATTAGTTGTACACATGTACAAATAATGCCTAACCCAACTAAATATCAGTGATCATCCAGGTCATATTATAAAAATCCAGAGAACATTTTACAAAAAAAAAACCTGGAATTTATTTTCTTTACATTTGTCTTACTTAAGCTTTAAACTTAAGGCTTTCAATTTTTTTTTTTAAACTTTACTTATTTGTTGTATAGGTTATTAATTAAAAAGTTAAAAAACAAATATATTTCAAAAATATATTCTTTAAATCCGTATTTACAAAATACTTTTTCAAAATTCAGAAAAACTAAAAGTTGAAAGAAATATCTATGATTCTGGAAATATTCAGAAAAAGATAATCCCTGAAATATAGCGTAGAGTAATTTTTAAATAACGTAGGCAAAGTTACAGAAAATAAAATTTTAACTTGTATTTCCAGAAAACATTTGAATTATCTGGAAAAATAAAATTTTAAAGAATTATCTGGAATTCTAAAAATATCTGGAAATAGATAATCCCTGTTATAAGATTATTAAAAAAACATTCTTGAAACAAGATGAAATATAAGACTCTTACTAAAACTTGCTCTAAAATTCTGAAATTACAACAATAACATTTATATATTTTTTTAAACTTTTTATAATAAACTTATTAAAATAAAAAAAATTCTCAAGTACAATAAACTTATTGTTATATTTGCGTATAACAACATTTATCACAGGGGAAAAAATTGTTGTTTTCATTCTTTTAATTTTTCTAAAAAGCTATGTACACTTTAAAAATATGCAATACAAACTTCGCAGTTTAAATAATACACACAATTTAAAAATAATTTTAAATAAAGAAAAGCGTAATTAGGATTTATCAATATTAAAACATGACTGATAGAAGGACCTATTAAAAGAACTGAACTTATTTTATCAAACATTAGCCCTGTTAAATGCTAAATACTGTGTTTATAATTTTTGATACAGCACGTATTAGATTGACATAATATATACACATTTTACTATTTGATGATGTTGAAAACTAACAAAATTAAGTTAAAAAATAAAATATACCTTCATTGCCTCATCAAACATAATTCTTGCAGTGGAATCAGTTTTCCCACTTAATAACCAAGCTTTTAACAAATATTCATAAAAACTATCTCCTAAAGCACCCAATGAAACTTGTCCTAAAATACATATTTTAAAATAACTAAAAACCACAATTTCAAATTATTGTGCAAGATTATCTGGATTAAATATAACTGTCAAGTTGATAGAATTTTTCGTGTTTTCAAAATAAAATGCCACCATATTTTGGATCAACTGTCTTATCAAAATAAGAAACACTAAAAACTAAACTGAATTACAAATAACTGTAATGTAACCTGCTGTGTTTAAGATAAGTAAATCAATCAATATTTAGGGGTAAGAATAATACCTGTACATATTTTAACTAAGACTTATTGTCATGAGTGAGCTTTAGATTAAGTTATCACAATAAAAATAAACAAAATTGAGATATTAACTATATAAAAAACAGTGTCAATTAAAAATAATGTGAGAATACTTAGTATCTTAAAAAGGTTCACATTTTCATTTATTTATTTGTATACTAACACCAAAAATATTTTTTCTTTTTTTCCTCATACGGTTAATCTTAAATGTAATTTATAAAATTGATTGCTAGTATAAAATATGGTATTAAACATAATAGGAACCATTTTCTGAAACACTTTATCAACCATGGTTTTATTAATAGTAACAATATAATAAAAATAATTCAAAAATTATTTTTATTATATTGTTACTAATAGCAGGGACAATGATAGTATTTGTAGTTAAGAGAAAGAGATATAACCTTATGATAATAGGAGAGTAGTTCAAATTTGGCAGATCCAACTACATTTAGAATGCATTTTTTGACCTTATGTAGAAGAGAAAGAGCATCATTAGAAGAACCAGCTAAAATATGACAATAGTGTTTCATACAAAGACGAATTTGAGATTTGTAGAAGTAGAGAATGGAAACACAACAAAGAGAAGCAACCTTAGAAAACAATTATTTTACAATAAATTGTATATATGGTTTCTATGAGAGGTCAGTAGTAAATGATAATCCAAAAAAACTTAAAGAGGACTCAGTGAGAAAGTTGCCATTTAATTATAAAGGAATGTTTGAGTTTTGTTGGAGTTAAAAGTCATAAACCACTGCAAGCTCCAAGCTGTTACAAAAGAGAGATTATATTCAAGATTAGCTACCAATTCTAAACAATCAAAAAAAGAAGATATTTTGTTAAGACAGGAGTATAAGGATGAGTTGTGGGCAAAAAAAACAACAACTGATTGGACAATAGTTGAAGGGGTCAGAGTGTTCTTCAGAATTTTAAGAATTGAAACCACAAATATCATTTATCAGAAAGCAGGAAAACAAGATTCAGTCAAGCACTTATTAAATAGTTTAGTTAAAATTAAAGAAAGTTCTGGAGAACACTTTTGTAAGACTATGACTGGAATGTTGTCTGGAACACAAGACGTTATCAAGTTTAATTTAGAATGACTTTAGTAAAAGAAGCCAAAGTGATTTGGATGTCTAACATTGGATTAACCTGTTTAATTGGAATGGCAGGAATAGTATGGCTATTAGACTTAAGAGTCAAATTAGAAGAAAGGTTCTTTGCAAAGAGTTATGCTTGATCCTCAGGAGAGGTAATAAGATCAGACCCATGAGTTAAAAAATAAATGTTAGACTTGTTTTTGTTAGCATCAGACAGAGATTTGTTTTGATGTCCAAATCTCTGTCTGATGCTAAGCTCCATTATTTTCAGTTTGCTAAATTTGGTATTTTATCTCAGAAGTTATTAGAGACTGAGAAGTTTCTAGAAAAATCTATTTTAGGCTAGGTTTTAGAGACTTCTCAGTCTCTAGAACCTAGAAGTCTGAGAATAATGGAGCTTAGCATCAGACAACACCTTTATACATAGATTTCTTGCAATAATAAAAAGACATTTTAAATTCAAGAGTAGTGTTCTTGTGAAAAAGACGAGAAGAAAATCACAAAAAAAATCTCAGTCAGCTTTAGGGTAGTAGTAAATAGTGCAATGACAGGGTGAGTCCAAAGAAGTATGAGATAAAAAAGATATATAGAAATCATTACATAGTTGGAATTACCTAAGGAGAACAAAGAAAAACTGAACATAAGCTAGGGTCAGAGATTAAAACACAAAACAAGGAGCGAAGGTAAGTGATTAGGGTTGTCAAAACAAGTACAGTTCAAGTACATTGAAAAATAGAATAATAAAACACAAAAAAAAGGTGATTGAATAAAGATCTACTAAGCGCAAGCACAAATTAAAAAAAATGCTCATAGTATTCAAACCTGATTTCTCAGATGAATTTACGCGTAAGTATATGACCAGGTCAAGTATGTTAGTGTCTTTGCAAATCAAATGATAATAGCCATCAAAACTGAGATCTGAAAATAAAACAGCTGAATTCAAATTAGTCTCATAAAGAGCAAGTAAGTCTGGTGAACTTTGAAAGAGGTAAGATTCAATTAATAGAAATTTACTTTGAAGATTGAAAATATTTGTAAACAATAGATTGAAACAGTTAGGTAGTGGTAATGGTTTTTTATGTTTAATACTTTTGGGTATTTTGGTCATGCTTTAAGAGAGCTTGACTCAATTAAAGATCTATTCAGTTTTCTTAGAAGTTTATGGTTGCTTCATGCAATGTACCATATATCATATCGCATTATGTCACAAGCTTATCAAATACACAATTTCTGCATAAAAAGTTTCTTAACTCACTGATTTTAAAGTACTATTAAATTTTTCTATATGCACACACAAAACAAAGCAAATGGAGCTGACAAGTTACAATCATATATAACTTGTGCCAATGCTTTTGCTTTTCCTCTCACGCTAATTTTTATGGAGTCAATAGAAAAAAGTCAACTACCAAATCAATTTAATTCAGCAAATATAACTTCACTATATAAAAAAGGTGACAAAACTGATTCTTGAAATTATTGACCTATATCACTTTCTTTTTATTTTTAAACGTCTTCGCTTCCAACAAGGCTGCAAGCAAACACTAATTAAAGTTGGAAATCACTGAAAGAGAAAAGATGAAGATTGAAGAGCAAGATAACGATTGACAGACGACTTAAAGGATTGCAAATATAGGAAACAGGAAAGCAAGATGAAGGAAGCGAATTCCAAAGAACTGATGTTCGAGGAAAAAAACTAGACGAATAAGAGTTTTTGGAGCACTTAAGAACAGTCACAGAAAAAGGATGAGACTTAATTGAATGACGAGTAACACGAGAAAGAATTTTAGTAGATGGCATAAGAGACGCTAGCTCTTTAGAGCAGTGCCCATTATAGTATTTGGAGAAAAGAGAAAGAGAAGCAACATTACGACGATGTGATAATGGTTGGAGGTTGACTGCAAGAGCTGGTCCAACTATGTTTACAATGCGTTTTTGCACCTTATCTAAAAGAGAAAGAGCATCATTAGAAGATCCGCCCCAGATATGGCAACAGTATTCCATACAGGGCCAGATTTGAGACTTATAGAGATAGAGAATAGAATCCGAAGTAAATAAGTGTTGAACTTGATAAAGAGATGCAACCTTAGCAGATGCTAGCTTTGCAACAGATTTGATATATGGTTTCCAAGAAAGATCCAAAGTATGAGTTAATCCTAGAATATGAAGACTCATCGAGTACATCACCGTTCATAAATATAGAAAGATCTAAATTATTGCGATAACGATTGGCTGAAAAAAATTGAGTTTTATCTGAATTGAAGTTCACCAGCCACTGTGAGCCCCATGCTGTAGCAGAAGTGAGATCCTTTTCAAGCTCAAATGCCCCCTCCAAGCAATCAGAGAGTGTTGGCTTCTTATCAGGACAAGAATAAATGGCAGTATCATCAGCAAACAATGCCACCTTAGATGTGAGAATATCTAGAAGATTGTTAATGTAAATTAAAAAGAATATAGGGCCAAGGATAGAACCTTGAGGATCCCCTGAAGTTATAGAATAAGAAGAAGAGTGTTATCCATCAAGGACAACTTTTATACTACGATTGGAAAGGAAGGATTCAATAATTTTAAAGATGTTGCCAGATACACCATAAGAAAAAAGCTTATGGAGAAGACAAGCATGCCAAACTTTATCAAAAGCTTTTGAAATGTCAACAGCGATGGCCTTAACCTCTCCACCTTTATCTAATGCACAATAAAACCTGTCAGTTATTACTGTTAGCAAATCAGCTATAGAACGAGAAGATCGAAATCCATATTGATGGTCAGAAAGTAAGTTATTAGATTCAAGATGAGAGATTAAGTGTTTGTTAATTAAAGATTCAAAAACCTTGCTTATGATAGGAAGAAGACTAATGGGACAGTAGTAAGACAAATCAGATCGCCCTCCAGAATTTTTAAAGATTAGGATAACAGATGCTGCTTTCCAGCAGGTGGGAAAACAAGACTCTAATAAGCACTTGTTGAACAGTTTTGAGAGTATAAACGACAGCTCCAGAGAATACTTCTGCAAGACAATAACAGGCACGCTGTCCAGGCCACAAGCTGTAGAAGAGTCTAAGCAGGAAATCACTTTAGATACAGAAGCTGGAGTGATACGAATGTCAAGCAATGGATCAACCTGTTTGTTGGCAATATCAGGTAGAATGCAACTAGTGGAATCAAGAGATGATATTGATGAAAAGTTTTTAGCAAACAATTCAGCTTTGTCTTTAGGTGAGGTGACAAAGTCTGAACCTTACAAGATAGGTGGAATTAAAGAATTGCCCTTATTATTAATACTATTTCCCAGAAGTCACGAGAGCATAACTTTTGAGATGAGATACAAGATTTCATGACCTGAGAATAGCGGGCTTTGGCATTAGACAAAACTTTTTTACAATGGTTTTTACAATCTAGCAGTAATAAACAGACATCTTTTTTCTGGAGAATTGTTATCCTGATAGATATGGAAGTAATGATTTTGATTGGCAATCACAGCAGCACAGTGTGAGGAAAACTATGGAGGAGAGTGAGGCTTGACCTGGAATTCTCAAGAGGGAACAAAAGATTCCATGCCAGCCTGAATCCACGAAGTTATGTAAGAAGCACATTTGTTGACAGGAAGACTAAAGACTTCTACCCAAGGGCCATCACGAAGAAAATCACGAAAGGAATCCAAGTCAGCTTTAAGGTAGTTGTAAGAGGTATGATAATAGGGGATTCAAGTGATGAAGAAGAATGAGATGATAGTTCCTTGTATTACTTTTAAAATACTTCAAAGAATAATAAAAAACAAGATGGAAAATATCTTCACGAAAATAATATTATAGCTAATGAACAGCACGGGTTTGTTAAAAACAGTTCATGCACAACCAATTTACTTGAAACTCTAGATTATATTATAAGAAATGTTGATCAAGGAATTCCTGTTGATGTAGTTTTACTTGATTTTGCAAAAGCATTTGATACTGTTCCACATCAAAGGCTCATCTCAAAACTTAAAGCATATGGTATTAGTGGCCGGCAAAGAGTGGTTATGGGAGATTATGTTTTAACTTGGGCTGAGGTGTAAGTGGAGTTTCTTAAGGCTCAGTATTAGGTCCACTACTATTTATACTCTATATAAATGATCTTCCTGAGTCTCTAAAAATTATTTCAAAATTGTATGCTGATGACACCAAAATCATGTCAATTAGATCTTCTGATGAGTTACATAATAAACTAGAATGCGATTTGAACTCTGCATATGCTTGGACACAAGACTGGTTACTTAAATTTAATATTGAAAAATTTTTAGTTATGCACTATGGCTTTAAAAATAAGCGATATTCATTTTATATAAATAGTTGTAAACTCAATACATCGATTCTGAAAGAGACCTAGGAGTGATTTTTTCAGATAACTTGAAATGGAAAAATCAGGTATTATAGAGTGCAAGCAGAGCAAATTACATGTTGGGCATTATAAAGAAATCGTTTGTTCAATTTCATACAGAACTGCTAAAATCTCTATATCTTTCTTTTATCCGACCACTTCTTGAGTTTGCTGTACCTGTATGGGCTCCTTATCAAAAACAAGATACTGTCATTTTAGAAAAAGTACAGTGTTATGCCACTGGGTTAATACCTCAAATCAGTAAATTATGCTATGAAGATCGACTTGCTTGTCTTAAAATGCCCTCACTTGTTAAAAGCAGACAACGAGGTGACATAATACAACTGTATAAAATTTTCAATGTTTACGATAAAATTGATTTTACAGAAAATCATTCTTTTAAATTTGTACTCGTGGCCATATCCTAAAATATTCAAAAGAAAGACATTTAACTTAATCGAGCTGCAAATTACTGGAATGCACTGCCAGAAACTGTTGTCAAAGCTACTTCAGTAAATTCATTTAAAGCAAGACTTGATCGATGGGAGTCAAACCATCACAAGACTCAGCTGTCAAAGTGTGTATAAAACCACACTCACTGGTAGCAATACCAGTCACAGCATAAACTAATACTAATACTAATATATTTAATATATTATATTGAATATATTATATATTATAATTTATATATTTAAAAATATTTGTCATTAAATATTATTTTTTTGTATCATATTGCTATTTGACAATAACAAGAAATGCAGACAATGCATATCAGTAAAGAACATGTTACTCTGAAATCTGTCTTCCTTTATCCATTCTGACTTAGTTGAGTTATATTATCTAAAAAGCCATGCTTCTATGCCTTAAACACCAGCTAATTGTAAAATTCTAAGAGGAACAATACAATCTCTGCAAAGGGCTCAATGATAACTTTTGTGAAAATAAAAATGGTGGAAATGTAAGAACTCTATTAACTTTTATTATTCAGTAATTGCTCCTGTAATTTTTTTATAACTTTTTAAAGAGCTGCCTTTTGTTTTGCATATTTTGCGTTGAAGAAAATTATAAAGGAATGTAAGACTTGATTGTCAGGCTGGTTTATCTTAAATAGTGAAGATGTGAGAACAACTGAAATGTGAGCTGCTAAAAGCGATGAATATTCTCACACAGCAGAACACAGCTGTGACTGCATGTGATGTAATATGTTATTTAGAGAACTATGAATGTTTAGGATATCAGGTGAAGATATAAAAAGTCTTGATGTTTTTATTTCTGAAAAAATTGTTTTCATAAGAGCACAATGTGAAGTTTTAAATATGGACTTTAATTGATTGCAAATAAAGTATAAAGGTCATGCGAAAAAAAATTTTAAAAATAACATAGGATCTCATGAAAGGGTTCTTATTCAGGCCTTTGATGTTTTATGGAGTGAGTCATAGAAATGTATTTGTTATTAATGATGTACCAATTAGGTAAAGATTTTTACATGTATTTAATGTTTTTATGAGTTTACTTTTTAAGAAAAATGTTTTTTTTTATGACTCTGAAATAAGTGAGCTTTTATATTATAATTATTTATTTGCATTTGAGTTTCATGTTTGCCCTCTAAAGTAAATTATCACTCAAAAAATACATGGGCTAATTTTAAATGTATTGCAGTTTGTTAAACAACAAAATTATAGAGCTGGTAAATGAAGAGAAAGAGTGTTAGCATAACTACGTAAATAAAGAATTAAGTCAGCTGCATCTAGTTAGATAACAAGAGCAGAAACAGAACGAAGCATTTATTTTTGTCTTTTATTAGGAAAAGAATAAATGCTTTGTATTTGCATTTTTTTATTCACATTTTTAAACTTATATTATACTGGTATAATATAAGTTAAAAAATATTATACTTTATATTATACTGGTATGTTTTTTAGCATTAATTTATTTGTATTAAAAATAACTATATATATATATATATATATATATATATATATATATATATATATATATATATATATATATATATATATATATATATATATATATATATATATATATATATATATATAAATCATTTTGCAAATATTTTAAAAAAATATTTTTTTATTATTTATAAAATATTATCAACTTACTCTGACCCCAAGAACCTGAGTTTGGATTCATATAGTTAGGATATAAACCATCTGGTTTGTCTGCCCTCAACAATACATCTCTTATTTTCATTACCTGCAAAAAAATAAATTTATAAGAACACAAGTAAAAATCTGAATTTTCATATTTACTTATACCAGTATCAAAATTAAAAAAAAAAAAAATTTATATATAACTTGCCTTATTAGAATATATTGGATCTCCAGTGATCTTTGTAAGATATGTGTATTCCAAATGAAGAGATCCAAATTCTGATAAAATTGAACTGCCACCTGAAGCCCATCCATAATTCATTCCCTGACCACTTTAATAAAAAATACTATTCTATACAAATCTATCTATATACATTTTAATAATCATTGAAATTAAAAGTTTTACGTTTGAAGATTAACAAGAGCATATGGAATTCCTGTTGGTGTGTTAAACGCAGGCAACATTTTATCAGCAAGTTCTTTGGCTTTGATTTTGTACACCTACAAAAAATAATTATTTAACAGATGCTTTTTATTAATATAAATAAAAACATATTTCTAATCTAATCTAATAATTCTATCCATTGTTTTGAGTTAGAGTTTGCTAGGGTTAAAAGAAGCTATTTAAAAAAAAAAAAGTCATTTACTAAATTTGTAAAAAAAATTTACCTCATCTTTGGTTAAAGCATAGGCTGACAGTAATCCTCCAATAAAACGTATGTTCATTTCAAACACTGAAACAAATGAACCCTAAAAAGAAAAAAAACTAAACATAGAGAGTCATTATAAGAGGTATAAATAAGAGGACACTAAGGCAATAACTTTTTCATACTTTCTGGTTTCATAGGTTGACTTGATGAAAAAGAGATGAAATTTGATTTAAAAGTAACAAAAAATATTTACTTTTTGAAAAAGGTCACCCAGCAAGCTTAAAAGAAATTTTATAGAGATTTTGAGATTTTTATAATATTTTGAATTGTTTATCTAAATACTTGTAAAATAAACATTAAACCACTTATAAACAAAACACACACACAAAATGCATTTAGCTAGTTTTTTAGATTAAAAATCAAAATTTTGAAAAACACATAAAAAAGTTTAACTAGTAAAATTTCCTCCTTTATTGCTTAATTAAAATAGTCATGTACCAATTTAAAACTCTTTGAAAACAGAAATTAACACAAAATAACTGTGTTAATGGCTGTGTTAATAACTAAACATTGAGTTTTTTATTAACTGAATTTTTCATTATCTCATGTTTCATGTTAATGATATCGAATACACTTTGATGAATCATATATAAAATATGTATATTTAAGTTCAATATGATGTGGTAGCTATGCAGCTATAGAGGCCTTGAGATCTGGGTTTCAACCTGACACCAAGCATCATTTTAAAATGTAATAAAAGATTTGCCATTATGGCTCATAACCTTACTGCCTGTTGATTCATTGTACCTATTCTTATTGGTCTATTGATGTAATAGTTAAAAAATAGGTATTACACTAATTTTGTATTATATTATGTTGACAACTCTGTCTGCTCATAACTTACAGCCAGTCAATGTATGTACATTTCCACATGCTTACCTAAGAGTCACTTAAATTATGTACAGTCTGTTGCATTTATCACTATTTGTCAGTTAATGTCAGTCTTCTCTGTTTGAAATTCAATGCCACCTCATAAAAAAACGGTGGCCAGATAATCATTTTTAGTTTGGTGTGTGTGATTTAAAAAATTAATGTTTTTTTGCTGTTTAAATTAAAATAAAAACAGCGAAAAGAATGTTTTAAATAAATACTTGATAAAATGATTTAAAAAAACTTGACAAAACAAATGTTTAATTTATATTCTAAATAAAATAATTAAAAAAAAAAAACGCTTTATATAATTATATAAAAATTATAAAAAAATTAATTAAATAAAAACAAAGACACAAGCGCTTTATTAAAATTCTGAAAAAAATAGTTACATTAAGAACAGCAAAATAAATGTTTTACTTGAATTCTAAATAAGATTATTAAAATAAAAATGGCAAAACAAACTTTAAATTCAAATAAAAATGATTTTGTTATATTTAGAAGTTAAATAAGCTTTGAGCATTTATTTATGCGCTCGTCAAAGTTTTTGCAAGTGCGAAAAGGATTGAGCTCGAAAGTGCTGGCTAAACGGAGAAGACTGATAAAGATGAACGAAATGAAAATAAAAAATAATTAAAAAGAATATTTTTCAAAAAATAAATTTGTTGAAAAATATTCCTGTTTCCTAACCTTACCCACCCCCCATTTATTACCTTTAGCTTGTTGTCAGCAAAGAAACTATATCTGACTGATAAAAATAAAAGCTTTTAGGATAATTAGAGTTTTTTTTTTTCTTCTGCGAAATCCTGTTTAATTGTCCCATGAATTCATTCCTCTTGTGTATCTGGAAAGTCCTTTTTTATTAAATTATCCCTCTTGTTTTTAGATCAGAATCACACAGCTTCTACTATGGTATCTCGTGTTTATTACATTAAAGGAAATATACCCTCCTCTCTTTTTTGTATTAGGCACATGAGAGTACTTCTAGTCTTTAAAGTTTACCTTTTTCAAAATCTTTAAAAAGTTTTTTAATAGAAAAAGTGCATTAAACTTAATTGTATTTACTTTTAGCCACCTTGAATAATTTGGAAGAAAAACAGTGACATTTAATTGAATATAAACAATTTTTTTCTTTTAAAGAACTTTTTTTTGATATTAGAGACCCATCCGATGTTTAAAGGCCTTGAGCTACTCCTAAAAATAAACTTTTATAAAGAAATAGTTAAAACTTGGTGTTGTTTTATTATATGAAACCTTTTGGGGCCTGAGCAGGTATTTCTCAATGTTTTAAGAACCATCGTAATATAGATATGCACATACATACATACCTGGTTTTTTTGGCTTTTAACTTTTTATTAATTGTATGACACACCACTTTTCACACAATTCCTTTTGTTGTTCCTTTTTTTTCTCCTATCAAACAGAGCTTATTGGTATTGGTCATATGAAAAACTTTCCAACATTTTTGGTGTGATATGTACCATTGCAGAGTCCACTAACATCAATATTGATATTTATTGCATCACAAATTTGTCGCTGGGCAACTACAGATTCTGCTGCAAGATTTTCTACTAAAACATTTGAGTTAACACTAAAAACTTGCTCTACTTGTGAATTGCCATGAGATAAAATCATTACAATCTTAGCTATTTTAAACAACACTAAGTATTGTGTATCTTCTCCAATTAGTTCATAGTAAAATTCATCTAAACATAGCTTAGTAAAATCAAAATTTTCAAAACTCTCCATTTTTAAGAACACCATATTGCATAGGCAAGAATACTGGCTCAATAGCTTGATCAGCTAGGATTGATTTATTTAGCCAAGATTCATGTAGAAATGGTGTTAAAGAATTAAAACACATCTTCGCTTTGTCAAGCAACCTGATGATAACCTTTGGCAAGAATCGATGATAAATGATTAGTAGCCTTGTATTTTAGTAAAATACAAGGTTCTTTTAATTCAGTAACTAGAGCAACTAAAAAGCTAATACATTCTTCTCAAAAATTTATTTTTTGACTACTAACAATTTTACAATTCTCTACAGTCAAGGAGGCTATTTTAATTGTGGTTACAACCCTCTCTTAACTCTATTACTCTGAAACACAAACATCAAAAAGGCCACTACGCAGAGAAACAAACCAAGTGCGGTACGACCAGGGACATGGTGGGGATCGAACTCAGAACCTCTCGCTTATGAAGCAAGCGCTCTACCACTACACCACTACCAAATAACATCTTATTTATTTAATTACCACGTCTCTCAAATTGCACTTTTCATTCTGCATCTTCCACAATGTATCAGCTTTTGCAAAAACATTTTGATTTATACCCAAAAAACAAAATTGTGAAATATGACTCCACAGTATGGAGTAAAATTGCATCTCTTTCGTTTTTTTATTTCTTTTTTTTTATATAGATTTTTTGTCTATATATCAAAAAATAATTATATTGAACAATTTAACAGTTATATGTTAGTAAAACAAAAGGTTTTTTAAAACATGTACAGGGACAGATATCTGATGGTACAAAACATAAGCTCAGATTCAGAAAATTGTTATGTCATATGTCTTTATGTCATATTTCTTTATGTCAAATTGTTATGTCATGTCTTTATGTCATATCGGTGTATCACCAAGGTTTCTGTTTTTTCTATTTTTTATTATCTGTTTTATAAAAAAAAATTTTAATTTTTTATTTATTTAAAAGAATTAATTATTAATTTAAATACATTTTTTTTAAATATATAATAAATTTATGAATAAATGATTTTTTTAGTTTTGAAGTTAAAAACAGATTTTCCATTATCATTAGTTTTTAAGATTGATCATAAAAAGAACGTTAATTAGAAAGGATAAACTAGTTGAAAAGTAGACAAGGATTTTATTAAAACAGAATTGTTTGAAAAATTTATTAATAGTTTTTTCTTTTTTTTGAAACCACTATTTAAAACTATGAAATAGTATGAAATTGTAACTATATGTAAATGAATAAAATTTGTTCACAACAAGTGATTTTAAAGCTGTGAAATATTATGAAATAGTATGTAAATAAAAAGAAAGAAATAGTACATAATTGTAATTATATGTAAATAAAAAAAACATGTTTACAACAATGAATTTTCCTGCGCAATTCAACTCTATTATTGATGTTACTTCAATAATGAGGAACTGTTTTAGAAATAAATGATAAGGAAATACAATCTTTTTTAGATACTTTACTTAGATTTCATTGGTAATTTTTGTTTCATTGATTTAATGATAATGAAGGTGGCTTGAAACTAAATTAATTACAATGTGGACAGTGTGGTACTTAAAGCACACTAATAAGCTCTTTTAGCAATTTAACTTCTAAAATTATAAATATGTATAAGTTACATTTACATGTATTATGCTTTATCGTTACTGCAAGAAATCTCGTAAGAAGGTCTGCAATATCCATAAAAATCTTTCATTAAAAAAATTTTACATTTTAAGAATGTGAAATAAAACCAAGCTAAAACATTCTGATATTTGTAATCATAAAGGCAATTTAACAAACTTTATTAAAACATGCAAAACTCTTTAATATCAAAAATTAAATAAAATAAATCAATTAAAAATGCATTTCAAAATACAAATAAAATTATATTTTAATATGGTATTAAATACTGATTTTATCTGTTAAAGGTTTTAATTTTCGTTGTCTTTCTTAAATGTTAATTTGATTAATAGTTTGTTTGTTTTTTAAATAAAAATATATAGTAAAAACATAACTGGTTTTAAATAAATATAGGACATTAAGTAATATTGGTTTGATATATATGCATTTATATAAATAGAGATATTATATCATTATTGTGACCTTATTGTGCAAGTTATATTATTTACTTTTATTTGGATTCTCAAATTACTAATTACGTGCTTAAAAACAATTACAAAAAAACAACCTAAAATATATTTTATTTGTTGTTAAAAAAACTTTGTTATATTTTTAACAGACTTATTAAGCAAAATAAAATGCAGTTTAAGAGTTACTTAGTATCGAAAATATTCAAGTAGAACTTGCAGAAAAAATAAAAATTTAATATTAGAAACTTTTTGAGCTATGAGATATATTTAAATATGTTTTTATTAGTGTGATTTTTTTTTGCATATCTTTGAGCAGTCTTATTAAAGCTGGTATCAAAATTGTTCATTTTTTGCATGCATATTAATGAGCACAATGCATGCATATTAAAGAACACAACATCAACACATTTAGTGACTTTAGTTCTGTTTCCAACCATGGTTTTTGCCTCATAAATATTATCATTATATTATACAATATTTCAGTATTAGTTTGACTTTATTGCATGATTAGTACATTTCAGTATTAGTTTAATATGATTTACCATTGTAATAAATAAACTATTTTCATGCTTTCAATTTTTATTTATGTAAAAAAATTTCCCACTTATGTTGTAAAAGTTAAGCTCCAGCGACCAAGATGCTTTTAGGATTCTCAGAAGTTAAACAGCAGGCTTTGTTTAAAATGTAAAATGGCGCGCCATTTACAAGCGCATACTTTTTAAGCCATTTAATATAAGCGGGAAGCCATTTCAGTAGAGCCACGTTTTATCATTTTCTAATATTTAAACATGTCTATAAATATCGTTTAAGCAATAAGATAATAGAAGTAATTAACTTTATAAAAACCACTTACGAAGTTTGAACGACGATTACATAAAGAGTTTGAATGACAATTGC
This sequence comes from Hydra vulgaris, assembly GCF_038396675.1. Lineage (NCBI taxonomy): Eukaryota > Metazoa > Cnidaria > Hydrozoa > Anthoathecata > Hydridae > Hydra > Hydra vulgaris. Next base: position 33,100,024 of record NC_088922.1, read on the forward strand.
ATTTTATATTAGCACTATTTACAAATGTCAAGAGAAATCAAAGAAATTTTTATCTCTTTGTTGATTATTTATTCAGCGCCATTTACTTTTTATGCTAATTACATAACACAATTAGCTTTAACTTATAAAATACTTGCTCAATAGTGTTGAAAATTTGTACCTAACTATTTTTTATAGAGAGGAACTCAAAAATTAAACCTAAAAAACTAAAAAACAATATAAAAATATCAATGTTAAAGATGTTCAATTGGATTAATAAATAAAGATGTTCAATTTGGATTAATAAATAAAGAAAACTGTATAATAAAGAAAAGATATGTCCATGATGTATAATTAAATTGATGTCATTTAAGGATGATGGACCAGGAGAACTGACAAGCAGCCAGATTTATGAAAATGAAGATAATAAACTTCTAAAACCTCAATTGTTTTTTGACGGCTATGAACATACGTTCTCTCAAAATGCATGCTGTGAATAGTCACTCAAGAGTTGCTCTCGGTAAAAAGAAATATTCCATGTTCAAAAAACAGTAAATTAAGTATTGCAAAGACTTTAAATAAAGATCCTGATCAGTTAAGCCAAGAAGATTCCTTCAATAAGTTATATGAGGAAGTTAAAGGAAAAGCAAATGATATGGATATACTTTTAGGAAAAATTAAAGAAAAAATCTTAACTTTCAAATGGAATCAGAAAATTTAATTACTTCTGGTTCAAATACCTTGGTCTAACAAATGTATAGAAAAAGAATTTAGTGTTACTAATTATATGGTGCAGATATCACGCAAACTACTGCTGAAAAATGGTGTTTTATCTATCCCTGAAAAAAAAAAAAAGGAAAGGAAATATCTCATTCGTACTTATGTGCGTTTACTGTATATTAAGTTTAAAATCAGTTATCCTGATATAAAGACTTGTTTTTCTTGCTGTTGCTCAAATCGTCCAAAATGGTGCATTACAGTGTGTGGCTAATGATTAGTACAGTTGAATTATCCAAGGTTTATCATGAACTTATTGATTTATTTGTAGTAGGAATAACAAGAATTGCATGTTACATTGTTGCCCTTTGTGTCCAGAAGATTCTAAATTAAGACATTATCTTGAAAATGAATTCTACTCTCAAGAAGATATTGATGAAGATCATGGTTATTGTATTGATTACAAACAATGGAAGAAAACAGACTGATCTGAGCTAGTAAGTCTAACAGAAATCAAGTAGCTTAATAAAAAAATAGCTTAATACTTTAATAAAAATAGCTTAATACTTTAATAAAAATAGCTTAATACTTTAATAAAAATAGCTTAATACTTTAATAAAAATAGCTTAATACTTTAATAAAAATAGCTTAATACTTTAATAAAAATAGCTTAATACTTTAATAAAAATAGCTTAATACTTTAATAAAAATAGCTTAATACTTTAATAAAAATAGCTTAATACTTTAATAAAAATAGCTTAATACTTTAATAAAAATAGCTTAATACTTTAATAAAAATAGCTTAATACTTTAATAAAAATAGCTTAATACTTTAATAAAAATAGCTTAATACTTTAATAAAAATAGCTTAATACTTTAATAAAAATAGCTTAATACTTTAATAAAAATAGCTTAATACTTTAATAAAAATAGCTTAATACTTTAATAAAAATAGCTTAATACTTTAATAAAAATAGCTTAATACTTTAATAAATAATTTACAAAAACTTACTGTTCATTCTTACATTGCGAAACACTCATACATTGCTGATTTTTTATAGAAATTAAAAAAATTAGTTAAGTAGTACTGAGGTCATTGTCCTTTGTGATTTTTTAGAAAATTATGAGTTTGTTGTACAAAACAAAGTGAAAATTTTTCACTGAAACAAAATTCAAGCAACATTGCATCCTACAGTAGTTTATTATAAAGTAAATAATGTCCTTAAATGTGATTCAATATGCTTTATCTCAGTTGATTTACTGCATGATGTAGATATGGTATATCATGCGATGAAGTTGTGAATAGAACATATTAAAAACAATATTTCTCATCAAATAGAAACTGTTCATTACTTTTCAGATAGGTGTGCTGGCCAGTACAAAATTGCCAACACTTCATACATATATGCCACCATGGGCAAGATTTTGCTATGAAATGTACATGGTTTTTCTATGCAATAAGTCATGGTAAATCACCCTATAATGGTTTTGGTGGGACTGTTAAACTAACTTCAATTGCTAGCCTTCATTGAGCAACAACAAATCATACTTACAGCATCTGGAATGTTTTTTTTTTTAATCTATTTTTAATTTATAAATATGATCTATTTTTTATAACATATACTAATAAATTTTGGAACTTATATGTTAGTAGTATGTGTAATACTTTACATGAGATAATTTTACCATCTTACTGTAGAAAATGATAAGTGCTCTGCTATCCAGTTTCGTGCTACTTTTAATTCTTCTTTCATACCCATAATATACAAAGTATCCAGTGCATCAACAATTGTTGCTCCCATACTTGAATCCCCAAATATCCCTGCTGAATGGCCTGTTTTTGAAATTGGCTTTAATTCGTTTTGACCCATAGCATACTTTGCGTAACCATCCCAGGCAAATTTCATCATCTAAAAAAAAAATAATTAAAAAATTGTTCTTTTAAAATAATTTAAAATACATTATATCAGTAAAATAGCAAAATAAGTACTATTATACAAGAATTGTGATGCAAGAACTATGATGCAAGAACTGATGCAAGAATTATGATGCAAGAATTGTGATGCAAGAACTATGAAGATAATAAGAAGAGCTATAATGCGCAGGAAAACTATATTTTACTAGATTACAAAAAGATTAAACTTATATATTTATAAAAAAGGGCGAGACAATTCTAACTGATCAATATATAAAACTTTTATTACCATGATTATTAATATAAAAATAGGAAGTTTATATAGTTACAAAAAAAAAAACTTGCTCCTAAAAGTATCACTTTTAAAGATATCACAAATTTTGCCTGATGCTTAATGGTCATAAATATTTAGAAAACTGTGAATGACTGTTAAATTACTATTTTCTGATGCTTTATAGACATTATAAAAACAAGTGGCAAACTTATTCTGATTTTTTTTTTTTTTTTTTGAATTGAAACCAGCATGAAAAAAATACCATGAATTACTTGTATAACATTTATAACAGATGTTGTTTTGTTAGTTTTTAAATTGATAAACCACACCAAAGAATACAGTGACATAGGCACACATCACCAAAAATAGAGTGTTTTTATACCACTCATATAATATCTAGATAAAAAGTTACACAAGTGAACTTTTGTTGAATTTTTTTAAGAATTACTTTATTATAATTGACTAAACTTTTTTAAGCTTCTAGTTTGACTATAGAATGATCTATTTAATATAAGGGTGCTATAACTTGAATATACTTCCCTAAAAAATCTATTCATGGTATTGATCTAGATAATATTTTGGTTTAAACAATGAGACAGTATCTTATTAGTGGGAGCATCATTATGGAACCAAATACCCAATAATATCACCAGAGCATGTTTTTTCGCACTATATCAAAGATTTTAAATGGAGTATTTCTTTTATAAATAATAATATACTATAAAAGTGATCTAAAATATCTATAAAAAGTTCCCAGTAGAAATCTATATATATATATATGGTAATATATATATATATATATATATATATATATATATATATATATATATATATATATATATATATATATATATATATATATATATGGTAATATATATATATATATATATATATATATATATATATATATATATATATATATATATATATATATGTATGTATGTATTTCATTTATTTTTTGATATTTTTAGGGCTTGGTTTGGTCATGGCAGAATTTCCATTGACAAATATCAGAATTCTTATTTTTATCATGACAAATAGCATCATACATTTTATGAGTTTGAATCAGAGCATGAATCAGGTGTTACAGCCACTTTGTATGGATCAATCAGGTAGCTATAGCTGCTTCTCATATTACATCAGCGCTAAGTATTCATGCAAATTTAGACATTGTACAATAAAAATTTTTGTATCCTCTATTGTATATACATAATACCTCATAAGGAGTATTGCTCAGTGATTTTACATCAGGAATATTGCTCAGTGAATTTACATCAGGAATATTGCTAAGTGACTTAACATCAGGAGTACTTCTCAGTAAAATCTCAGAAAAATTTACTTAGTGCTTTACCACTACACCACTACCACACACACTTTTGTAATTAGTTTTGAGTGTGTAATAATAATATTTAGACACAATGATAAATTGAAATTAATCCTAATTGTTAATTAACTCAGATATGTGCTTGATTACAGCATGGTCTTAATGTGTAATTTAAATTCTGGGGTTTTATTATTAAATTCATTATAGCATATCACATACGGTTACATACATTATTGCTGTTTCCGTGGGAAAATATGTTTGTTTCAGGATTAAGTCTGAGTTTGCTTTTCGAACCAGAAGATAATATAAATCCTATGTATAGATGCTAACTCCATAATAGGTAATTTGAAGCATGGCTGGGTTGACTGGATGTGGTTCAGGGATGAAATTTTTATGCTGGTTTTTAGTTATATGAATAAAATATATAGATATGGTTACATACATAATTGCTGTTTCTATGGGAGAATATTTCTGTGTCTGGAACATGTCTGAGCTAGCTTTAAGAACCAGAAAATAATATAAATCCTATGTATAGATGGTAAATCTATTATAGGTAATTTGAAGTATGGCTGGGTTGGCTGGATGTGGTTCAGGGATAGAATTTTTATGCTGGTTTCTAGTAATACTTGACTCTTTTGTACTGGAACATGCAATACTTACTTCGACAAACATTGCTATGTGTATGTATGTATATATGTGTGTATGCATATGTGTGTATATTATATGTAAAAATGTTAGTTTTTAGGTATATATTATGTCATTTTTTATACATATATAATTTTTTTTCCTGCCCTACGTAATTTTTGACGTTTGACATTGTAGTGGTTTCGTTAACTGTTTTCGTTGTTATTACTTTATTTTAATTAAAACCTGTTTTTTTGATTGGTTAGCAACATTCAATCTAGGTCTATGACAGTATAAAATTTTGCATAGTTTTGTTGTTTTTATAATTACATATATATTTCTATATCTTATTGGCTTTATTTATCCAATAAGTACCAATTTTAGCAATTTGTATTTCTAATAAAGTTTTATCTAACAACATTTATCACATTGGTAGTGTAGTCGAGTATTTTATGGTTTTCTATTAGAATAATTTTTATTATTTTATATTATCATTTACATTTTAGTGTATTGTTTTTTGTCATTTTTGTTAATAAAATTTATTTATATTTTATTTTATATACACTTATCTTATTACATATATATATATATATATATATATATATATATATATATATATATATATATATATATATATATATATATATATATATATATATATATATATATATATATATATATATATATATATTATTTTATTTTAAATTTGTAATATCATTTGGTATTGAATTCATATATTATATCTTAATCCATATTATTTCTTCAAAAATATTAGTGCTTTACAAATTTGAGTGAAGTAAGGGTTTTGACTGTTTGTAGTGAAGTCTTTTTTTACTGCAGTATGGAGTAGGCGTATATTGCGGAGGAAAGCTTAAATGGCAATGATGTTTATCTGACAGGATAAACTAGGTATTGGTGCTGAGCCTCTTCAAAATACCGGTAATAATAAACACCATTTTGAGAAGAAGTTTATTACCACCACTACATAAATTATGATTTCACAAAAGCAATGTTTTTTCTTTATCTAATAACTCCTATCATTTTATATTTATTTATTTCAAATATTGATATATCTATACATATGTATATTTGTTTTAAGTATATTAAATATAACTAAAAAGCAAAACTGTAAATCTGTTGTGCAGACATGCGATATTATTTAATGCTAGTTACATGGATATGCACTATCTATTTTTGATACGACATATTGTCGTATATATTACTATATATGACAATATGTCATATATAGTAATATATACGACAATATGTATATATAGTAATATATACATATTTTAACTATTATAAAAGTAACGTATTCTACAAATAAACCTGAGAATAAACAAATTATAAGCATTTATACAAATTATAAGCAAAATATTTTATCTTGATTCTAAGGAATAACTAATTATAACGGAGTAATAAAAAAACATTCCCTGACCTTACGCACAGTATCACGTTTATTCTTTATGTCTGGATCTTCAGGTTCACCGCCAGTAAGAACTCCGTGTTCAGGAGGAACTGACATTCTAAGAAGTTGCTGTTTTCTTTCTCTTTCAATTTCTCGTTCCTTTTCTTTCTAGGAAAATACTAGAAAATATAATAAAACAACATTTTTAACAATACTAATTGCAGTGCTCAAAATAGCAACTCATCAACAATTAGTGATCTACTTTTGGGACAATGATATTTTATTCTCTTAAAATCAATTATGACCAATCACATTTGATTGGCAATAACTGCAAGTCAAATTTCATAACAGTAAATATAAGTACATTTAAAAAACAGAAAGTTATATTTATTAAATGGGTATTTTCTGATTTATATTTACTTGTTTTCTTATTCTTTAAAAGATGTTTGTTTTTTGTTCTTTGTAGATCTTATTTCTTATAGATCCTAATATTCAAATTCTAAACTTTTAATTTGTGTTGCTTTTTATTTACTTTATTTTGTCTGCTTAGATCTTTAAAAGGCGTGTTGACAATTTTTCAGCTTCTACCATTCATTTTATAGAGTCAGGTACCTTTTTAAAGAAAGTTTTGTATTTTTGGTTGAATTTGTTAGCAAAGTAAGTTTTCACTGATTTCTTTACTTTGTTTTTTAGACAGTTCAAATACTTAACCATAGATAAAGTTACATGTTTTTATAGTGTGACTGAAGAATACAATAATTAATATAGGTGTAAAGCATTTTGATTTTTGTGTTATGTGTTTATTTTATAGCTTTTTCTATTCTTTTTTATATATTAAATGCACACGCACACACACACACACACACACACACACACACACACACACACACACACACACACAAAATAATAATTTTTATTAATCAGGAACAGACCCATTAAGTTTGCACACAATAACAGACAGGTTTTTTCTACAACAAAACAAAAAAATTAGTCTGCAATTGGTTTTAATACTTAGTAATTTTAGGTAACTATTTAGTGAACTTTATTTTTAATCATTTGGTTGTTTCGAACTAAAGTACATTGCTATTCAAGTTTTTTACAAAAACTTATTCTTCAAAAAAAGCCATCTTCATAAATAACTTTTATCAAAATTATTTTTGAAGTTGGGTAATGTTTTTTCTACTAATCACTTAAGTTAAAAAACTATTGAAAATTGCAAAATAATTAAAATAGTTAAAAAAGTTCTCACAACTAATAAAAAATAATGATTGATTTAATTATAGTCAGAAACAAGCACAGAATTGAATACTTAAACAGTCTTCCTCTATTAGGTGATGCATACCAAGGTCTCCTAATATATACAATATATACAAGTAATATATACAAGGTCACTTAATACTTCAATATAACTATGTAATAAATACTAACAATGATAAATAATTTACAAGTAAAAATCTTGATTTTAAAAATGGAGACTTTATAAATGTGAATAAAGATATATCTGAAACAAATTGGCCAATCTTGTTTGATAATAAAAATATTGAAGAGTGTTTTAGTTTGTAACTAAATATGAAGAAAGGTGCATCAAACATATAAAAATGTGAAAAAAAAAGTCAAATAAACAAAAAACATAAATGGATTAATTACAAAGTAAAACAAATTATTAAAAAAAAAGTTATGGCATCGCAATAACGCTTTAGGATGGACATCTAAATCATTAATTAAAGAATATAAGGCAGTACAGCCTTCTCCATTTGAAATTTAATGATCTTTTTTAAGTTTGCCTGCACGATTTTAGAAATTTATATTTTCCTGCTATTTAAATTGAAATAAAAATAGTAAAAAGAGTGCTTTGAATAAATACTAGATAAAATAATTTAAAAAAAAAAAACTGACAAAAAAACCCATTTTTCATTGAGTTGAAAAAAATTTTTGTTGCAATTTAAAACAAAGCCTTTTATTTTTTTAGCAAGTGCTTTTTTATGCGCTCGCCAAAGTTTTTGCAGGCATGTGAATAGAGCAAAAAGGCTAAACGGAGAAAACTGGCAGTACGCAACTCAGTTAAAAATAAAAAAATATGTTCATCCTGCGATAGTGGTGTAGTGGAAGAGCGCTCGCTTCATAAGCAAGAGCTACCGAGTTCAAGAGCTACCGAGTTTAATCCCTACCACGTCCTTGGTAGTACCACGCTCAACTTGTTTCTCCGCGCAGCGACCTTGTTCGTCAAGGTTCGTGTTTCAGAGTTACAGAGTGGAGAGAGGGTTATAACTACAATTACTACGAAGGCCACTACAGATAAGTAGCCTCCTTATCTGTAGTGGCCTTCTGGGCCTTGAGGAGGTGAATTAACAAAAATATATTAACAAAAATACAAAATGGATTTGATAAACAATAAAAATAATCCTAAATGTCTATATTCATATATAAGCGAAAGACAAGCAATTAAATCTAACAAATTTAATGCATTATACAATCAAAATGGTATAATTTCAACAACAGGTAAAGATAAAGCTAGCTAACTGAACAAACAATTTCAATCAGTTGATAAAGTGCAATCCCATTTGTCAAAACTTAATCCTTTCAAATCGGTTGGTGGAGATGGAATCAGCCCTTACGTCTTAAAAAAGTGCGCAGAATCATATGCTTTACCATTGCAACTAATTTTTCAGTTCTCTTTTAATAGTGGATGTATTCCAAATGTATTCCTTGGAATAAAGCAAATAATAACCCTATCTTTAAAAAAGGTAGTAAACTAGCACCATCCAATTACAGACCAGTCTCAATCACATCGGTCATCCCAAAAAAATATTGTACAACCAATCTTATCAGTTGTGCCTGTGTGTGTGTGTGTATATATATATATATATGTATATATATGTGTGTGTATATATATATATATATATATATATATATATATATATATATATATATATATATATATATATATATATATATATATATATATATATATATATATATATATGTATGTATGTATGTATGTATGTATGTATGTATGTATGTATGTATGTATGTATGTATGTATGTATGTATGTATGTATGTATGTATGTATGTATGTATATATATATATATATATGATGAAAAACAGTTTTCTTCTTAGTAAACAATGGCAATTTTATTTTATTTAAATTATTTAGATAAACAAAATTTTGTCTTTGAATATTGCTATGTTTGTTCTTACTATATTTTCTTTGGGTTATTCTGTAGCATTACATAGGCCTTTTTTAGGTTGGGTTTTTTTATTTTGCTAACCTTCAGGCATATGTTTATATAGTAGGGAACATAACTCAAATAATTGGAAAATGTGACATGTGTCTTTTTTCCCCTGTGGTCTTCAAATGCGTTTTAACAAAATTTATCTCTCAGAAAAAGCAATCAAAAAAAAATTTTATGTGAGCTTGAAATTTAATAGTTTGATTTTATTAAGTTAATAAAACATTATAATCGACCTATTGCTTATTCAGATCTTATTGTAAATGACATTATTATTACTATAATATATTGACACTAAAAAGCTGTATTTGCCAGAGGATTTTAATTTATTGAAGCTACAAGTATTTTAATGTGTAATTATTTAAGAATTGTATTGGATATTAGAAAAATTTAACATTAGCTTTGGTTATCCGTGTAAAGATACATGCTCAACATGTGACAAGCTCAATACTATACTTATAAAACAAAGCGCCTCTGCAGATCAATTCATCATAAGTAGTTAAGAAAAAGAGCTTCACTTGCGAATAGCAGAGGTGTTTTATTTTGACAAAATTTTACCAAAAGATGTATTACATTTGCAGTATTATTGTATTTCCTTTGCTAGGCAAAATAAGAATTGGATTATTATTTATTTTTTACACATTAATGCAGTGAATAAGAAACAATTTCAAGAAATCATTCTATCTTTCCTGATAAGGGGCTACAATTAATAATATCATATCAGCGACCAAGATATAGTACTAGTTAACCAGAAGGTTTGAGCAGAGCTACCAATAAAATGAATGGAAGAATTCACCATTTGAAGTTATCAAGATAGAGTTGAACATGTTCCGAAATTTTTCTAAACATATCAAACTATTTTACAAAGACTTCTTTTCTATGTTAATATAAGACTCAGTTGGAAAGGACTTTTTCAAAAAATCATATCAAAAGCTTTTTGAAAAAAGGAGTGATTATCACAAAAACCCCTCATATTCTTGTACTGGACATAGCATAGTAATATCTTCAAACTTCATTTTTTTGTTTTTTCAAAATGAAAAAAATATATATAAAATGTTCAAGATATTTATCTAAATATAATTAATTAAATAAATTTAGCGCCAAACATGTTTTAAGTTTTTTGTAAGAAAAATGCAGTTTTAAGAGTTTATATTGCATAAACTGTATGTACTGTATATGATAGCCATATGGTAAAAGTATTTTTTATCATTTTTAAGTGTTTTAAGTCATATTATTTGTATGGTTATAAATAATAAATTAGGTGCAGTGCATATAATGCATCATTAAATAATAAGGATTTTTTTTTTCCTAAAACTCTTGTTTTTTTATTTAAGTGAAACTTAAACTTTGATTTTTATGATATTGTTAAAAACATTTGTCTTACTAATATAAAAACATTTATTTCACTAACATCTGTTTAGGTTTTCCTTCACAGTTGCAGACTTTCCACAATGACGTTTAACATTAAAGTGATGCAAAAACATAACATAAAATTTAAAAAAAAAGGCATCATTTTTCTAAATCTGTAGCGAGATGTGTTAATGTTAATTTCAATAAAATATGCCTCAAATAAAATTAAAAACTACAAAAACCTCAAATAAAATTAAAAACTACAAAAACTCTATTAAGCTAATTATTTTATCGAAATATTTAGTATGTATTTAGTAAATATTTAGTAATGGAAAACAAAGTTGTTTACAGGTAATGAAAAATTTTTTTTGCATACATTATTAAACAAAACGTAAAAAAAAAACATGAAAGAAATTTATAAAATAAAAACTTTTATCTATTATCTAGTATATTTATACAACATTTATAGAATATTTATACAACATTTGATTGCAATTTAAAAAAATGTACTTAAATTTTTACTTAAAAATAAAAAACTAATAATAAATAGATATTTAGTTAAGTTTGTTTTTATTTTATATTATGATAATTTACTTTTATTTTGTTTTCATTTTATTTTAAAGATTGATTTTTTTGCTTGAAAAACACTTATTTAAGCTTGAAGAAAAGGTCATAATAATATATTTTAATCCTTTTTTTTTTTTTTTGGTAATTCACCTCCCAAGGCCAAGAAGGCCACTACAGATGAGGAGGCTACATGTGGTTATAAACCTCTCCCAACTCTATAACTCCATCATCATAACAAGGCCGATGTGGGAAGAAACAAGTTGAGCTTGGTACTACCAGGGACATGGTGGGAATCGAACTCTGAACCTCTTAAAATTAAAGTTAATGATTGAGTTTAACTTATGTCAAATTTATATAAAAATATAACAAAATATTGTTCAGTATTTAAATTTTATTTTTTCTTAAAAAAAATTAATAATTAATAAATAATAAGTTAATTTTATTTTTATTTCAAATTATGATAATTTACTTTTATTTCGTTTTTATTTTATTTTAAAGATCGATTTTTTTGCTTGAAAAACGCTTATCTAAGCTTGAAGCAAAGATCATAATATATTTTAATTCTGATAAAAAATATATGATTTAATTTAAAACTAAAATAATTAAAATAAATAATTAAATAAATGTGTTAAAATAAAGGGCTCCATCAAAAATTTGCACATAATGTAATGAAACTTTTTTTTATAACGCAAGTTAAAGCGCAGCAATATAATTTTAATGGTGTTTGTAAAATAACCTTTCACAACAAAATCGCTACAAAAATAATAAAATTTTAATAAATAAAGTGAACAAATTATCATAATTATATTTTAATAGATACTGCCTAATTTTTTTAAAGTAAAAAACTATTTCACTTACAAAGCCCTAATTAGAAATTTAAGAAATAACAATTTTAAAAATTTCAACATTTTATAACTCATTTATATAAATGTAATATAATTCATATAATGTAAATATAACTTGAAATTTTTAAAATATTTCACTTCTTTTGAGACCCAACATGATATGCATTTAAAGAACTTTTATTTTTCAAAATAATAGGGACCCAACTGATGCTTAAGGGTCTTGAGCGAACCCTAAAACTTTTTTTTACTCAAAAAATTTTTTAATTTAGTATTAATTTATTACATAGAACACATTTAGGGGGTGGCAGAAGACAACTTCAAAAAAAGTTGTTTTTAGAATCACCCTAATATATATATATATATATATATATATATATATATATATATATATATATATATATATATATATATATATATATTTATATATACAGATGTCATGTCAGGTTAAAAATGTCAGGTCAGGTTATCCTGCTACTGTTAACATATAACCCAGTACAATCAACTTCATGTCCTGCTGCCTCGTAGGGATACACCACTTTAGGCAAAGGCTAGGAGATGCCAACACTGACTAAAAATACCCCCTACCTGGGGCTCATGGTTGAGTAAAGGCTAAAGATGGTGTCACGATAAAAATACTAATCTTGGGCAGACATTATTTGCATCCGGCTACTGTCTTTTAGAAGGCCTCCAAGGGAAAGATTCAAGGGGTAAACAGATTCTATCGGTTGACCAGCCTCGCACCCCTTCTTCATCTAATAGACTGGCGCAGATGTATTTATAATACATTGTTTTTAGTTTAGGATGTTGAATGCTGGATCTACTTGACTCAATGCATGGGTTTTGCTTGTGTCTCTTGTTTTTATGTCAACTCATTCTATTATCTCCTAATGAGGGTACAGCTCTAAAACTCAGTTTTATGGTTCTGAGGCCGGCTGCTAGTCAGGTTTCCCAAACTCTGTGGTAGCTCTAAAAGCGGCTGATTCCATCAACAGCTGAAAAATATCAAAGTATTAGCAGTGCAATGTTGCGCATGGATGGTGTCCCAATTTGTAATTTTGGTGTGCATTGCCAAGGCCACATTTGGATACCCTTTGTAACAGCTTAGGGTTTATTAATAGTAATGAAGCAATTGCTTAGGTTATTAAACAATGTACTGAGTATTTTCTATGCTTTGAGACAAGTTCTTTAACAAATTCAAAAATGAATAAAGTACCAAAAACTATAAAACACAAAAAACCATTGTCATCACCAAGCTCTCTAAATCTATTATTCACTAATATTTGTGGTCTTCAAAGTAACTTTTCTACTGTTGAGTCTTATCTCTTGCAAAGTTCACCAGACCTACTTGCTCTTTGTGAGACTAATTTGAGTTCAGCTGTCTCATCTTACGATCTTAGTGTTGATGGTTATCTTTCTTTAATACGTAAATATTCCAATAGTCACATGCTTGGCCATTTGTCGGAAAATTAAGTTTGAATCCACAGACTATTCTTTTATGTGCTTTCGTTTAGCACCACTTAACTCTATTGCCTTTCTCTTTGTTCTATATTGCTCTCCTTCATCTCAATACTACACTCTTTTTGATGTTATTTCTGATCAAATTGAACGAGCCCTCTCTCTTAATCCATCAGCTAATATCGTTGTTGTTGGTGACTTTAATGCTCATCACACTGGATGGCTTGGCTCTAGTTTCAGTGACCCTGCTGGAGTTAAGGCCCTCAACTTTTGCCTTTCTCAATCTCTAACTCAAATGGTCAACTTTCCAACTTGCTTTCCAAACAACCCGAATCATTTACCTTCTCTACTCGACTTACATCTTCTTTCTGATCCAAGTCAATGCTCAGTTTCTCCACATTCACCCTTAGGTGCTTCTGATCACAGTTTGATCTATTGAACTATTACCTCATTCTTCTTCATCGTCAGAACCCCCTATCATCGTACCTCTTAAAACTACCTTAAAGCTGACTGGGGCTCTTTCTGTGATTTTTTCGCGATGGCCCTTGGGTAAAAATCTTTTTGCAGACAAATGTGTTTCTTATATAACATTGTGGATTCAGGCAGACACAGAATCTTTTATTCCCTATCGACAATTCCAGGTCAAGCCTCACTTTTCTCCATGGTTTTCCTCACATTGTGCTGCTGCAACTTCTAATCAAAACCGGTACTTCCATATCTATCAGCAAAACAATTTTCCAGAAAACAGTCTGTTTACTATTGCCAGAAACCATTGTAAAAAGGTTTTGTCTAACGCTAAAGCCCGCTATTCTCAGGTCATGAAATCTCATATTTCATCACAAAAATTAGGCTCTCATGACTTCTGGAGTATCATTAATAGTATCAATAATAAAGGCAAATCTGTATTTCCACCTCTCTTGTATGGTTCAAACTTTGTCACTTTACCTAAAGAAAAAGCTGAATTGTTTGCTAAGAACTTTTCATCAATATCATCTCTTGAATCCACTAGTTGCATTCTATCTGATATAGCCGACGAACAGGTTGATCCATTGCTTGACATTGATATCACTCCAGCTTCTGTATCTAAAGTGATTTCATGCTTTGACTTTTCTACAGCTTGTGGTTCGGATAACATACCTATTATATTTTTCCAGGATTGTTCTCCGGAGCTGTCATCTATACTCTCAAAACTATTCAACAAGTGCTTATCAGAGTCTTGTTTTCCAGCCTGCTGGAAAGCGGCATCTGTTATCCCTATCTTCAAAAATTCTGGAGAGCGATTTGATTCATCTAACTACCGTCCCATTAGTCTTCTTCCTATCATAAGCAAGGTTTTTGAGATTTTAATTAACAAACACTTAATCTCTTATCTTGAATCTAGTAACTTACTTTCTGATCATTAATATGGATTACTTCTTCTTGTTCTAGAGCTGATTTGCTAACAGTAATAACTAATAGGTTTTATCTTGCATTAGATAAAAGTTGATAGGTTAAGACCATCACCCTTGACATTTCAAAAGCTTTCGATAAAATTTGGCATGATGGTCTTCTCCATAAGCTTTTTTCTTACGGTGCACCTGGTAACATCTTTAAGATTATTGAATTCTTCCTCTTTAATCGTAGTATAAAAGTTGTCCTTGATGGACAGCACTCTTCTTCTTGTTCTTTAACTTCAGGGATTCCTCAAGGTTCTCTCCTTGGCCCTATATTCTTTTTAATTTACATTAACAATCTTCCAAATATTCTCACATCTAAGATGGCATTGTTTGCTGATGATACTACCATTTATTTTTGTCATGATAAGCCAACACTCTTTGATTGCTTAGAGGGAGCATTTAAGCATGAAAAGAATCTCACTTCTGCTACAGCATGGGCTCACAGTGGCTGGTGAACTTTAATTCAGATAAAACACAAATTTTTTTCAGCCAATCGCTATCGCAATAATTTAGATATTTCTATATTTATTGGAAAACCATATATTTTTGGAAACCATATATCAAATCTGTTGCAAAATTAGTATCTGCTAAGGTTGAATCTTTTTATCGAGCTAAACACTTTCTTACTTTAGATCCTATCCTCTATCTCTTTAGAGCTCAAATCCGTCCTTGTATGGAATACTGTTGCCATATCTAGGGTGGATCTTCTAATGATGCTCTTTCTCTTTTAGACAAGGTGCAAAAATACATTGTAAACATGGTTAGACCTGATATTGCAGCCAACCTCCAACCATTATCACATTGTCATGTTGTTTCTCTTTCTCTTTTCTACAAATACTATAATGGGCACTGCTCTAAAGAACTAGGGTCTCTTATGCCATCTATTAAAATTAATTCTCGTTGTTCAATGAAGTCTCATCCTTTTTCTGTTACTGTTCCTAAGTGCTCCAAAAATTCTTATTTGTCTACCTTTTTTCCTCGAATTTTAGTTCTTTGGAACTTCATCTTGTTTTTCTGATTCATATAATTTGCCATCCTTTATGTTGCCTGTCAATTGTTATCTTGCTCTACAATCTTCATTATTTCTCCTCCAGTAACTTCTAACTCCAGTTAGTGATTGCTTGCAGCCTTGTTGGAAGTGAAGTTGAAAGTGAAGATGTTAATATAAATATATATATATATATATATATATATATATATATATATATATATATATATATATATATATATATATATATATATATATATATATATATTTATATATATATATATATAAACACAAATACACACAGGGCTTGTGATAAAGAAAGTCATCCAGCATGTTATTTCGCATTCAAAAAATTGTTATATATTGCATCGAGCATGATTATGTGCGCTTGATATAATGTTCATGAGAGTGATCATGAGATTTAAAATTTGGTGAAGACTGTGCTCATAAAAAGTTTACTACTTGTAATACAGCATTTTTTATAGATAAATGTTTTGAACAACAACAACAACAGTGCACTCATGAAACTACATTGACGATAAAGCTCTTTATATTTTCTAAATTTTTGTATATTGTTTGCGCCTGATCACGATTTTTTTTTAACTATTTATGGTAAAACAAAAACACAAATAAACAAAAATGCAAGGACTTATAAATTCTTACTGATTTAGTATTGAAGAAGAAATTGTTAGCTTTCTTTGAATAATATATAAGAATAAACAGAGTGGCCACTCAAATTTGAAAATGAAATTTCATGACATTTCCATGACTTTTCTTAAACTTTTATGATAAACCACTAAACAGTAAATTATTCAGTACTTGTCATGCACTAAGCATTTGGTAGAAAGCTCCAAATTTATGTCTGAAAAAAACTCTTTCTTTTACTTTTCTGATAATCTATAACTTACACTGCAAAAATATATTTTTCAAAAGGACTTAGACTAGACATACTAATGCTTTTCTTTGCATCCTAAAAATATAACGAGTAGAAAAAAATAAAGATCATTTTAAAAAGTTCCATGACTTTTCCATGACTTTTAATGAAAATTTAGGAATTCCATGACTTTTTCCATGACCAAATAAAATTCAATGACATTTCCATGATTTCCATGACCAGTGGCCACCCTGATAAATTATTTTTGCTTTTTTTGTTCTAATATGTTTAACTATTAACATTACACTGTTAACTTAATTAAGAAATGGTTAACAGTTTTTGTATTTCTTGTTCACATTTTTTTTTTTTTAAAAAAAGATGAAGAGATTATTGTAACACAAGAAACCGATTTTTTTCTCAACTGTTTTCATCATTTAATTTAAGAAAAATACTTAATAAAAAATCTATACTTAATACAAAAACAAATTAAAAAATTTTTTATCATAAATAATTATTTTATTATAAACGATGTATGGAATATTACAAACAAAAAATTTAATAATTCTTTCTTTATGTTTTTACAGTATATTTTTTGTCAAAAATATACTGAAGTTTTAATTTTCTTATAGAAATCTTCTATTCACATTGCGTTTGTATAGTAATTTTCTATTCGCATTTCCTTTGGATTTAAATTGTTTTTCCAAGAGCATTTTAAATTAGTAAATATTCCATTCTAGAAATTAGCTGAAACAACCTTATACTGTTCATTTCATTATGTCAGTCCAAAACAAAAACATGTTTTACATTAAAGTAAGTGAGGTAATGATAAAATTTTATATCAGTGCTTTGTTCATTTAAAGAAGACAGAATTTTACTGTTAAATTAAACAAGTTTTATCTTTAACCTCATATTTAAAAAAAAAGTATTTTATAAAAAATTAATTAACTTATCATTTTCTCGCTTCCAAACCCTTTGAACAAGTCGATTTTATACTTTCATTTTATGCTGAACGAACGTTGCTTATCATGTCTGGAAGCTTTGAATATGTCTTTTTTTAGCTTTTTAAAAACCGTAAACCTTTTTTTATCACTAAACTTAATTGCTGTTATGCGCAAATAGCTTAAGCATAATTTTTTATTGGTTGATTTTTAAATTACCATTCAAATTTTTTTGACCTTTAGTAGTTATTGTTTTTTCCCTATAGCTTTTTTTTATTTATAATCCTTAAATTACCTGGTGTTTAAACAAACAATAACTAAAAATATGTAAGTTTTGACTGTCATAATTTTCACAGTTGTAAATTTATTGTTTTGTTTTATTAATTTTTGCAATATGATAAATTGAATACATTTCATTAAGACAGTGTTTACGATTATTACACTGAGAATTTAATGACCAGAAATATTTCCAGATATTGCAATTCGCGATCACTTAATTCGAGCCTTATAATGAATAGTTAAACAATTAGTATGGATTTGCATTTCAAAGATGAATACAAATGAAATTTTTATTGAGTGGATTGTTTTATAAAGTTATACTTTTCCCTTGCTAAAAATTTTGTCCTAGAAACTTTAAAGTCGTAAAAACGTTAAAGATATAAAAATAAAATTAATATGTATATGATTTGGTAAGTTGTAATTGTTATTTTTTACAATAGAAGAATTTAGCAACCATATATTTAAATATTTCAATTTTTATTCATTAAAAATTACATACAGATATTTATAATTACAAATTATTTTTAAAATAATATATATATCTGAATGCAAAAATTTTATAATTTACATTTTTTAATTTATAAACATAATTAAACATTACTCAAAATGAATCCCACAATGTAATTGAAATAAAAATCAATCTAGAAACATTGCAAAACTTCAGGAACATTTACATACATGAACTTTTAAAATCAAATAAATGTTACTAATAGTCCAAAAAAAATGTATTTATCATCAAGAAACCGAAAATCTAAAACCAGAAATTTTTCCAAAATTTTCAATTCGCGATCACTTAATTTGCTCCTTGTGCATTACAATAAAACGTTTCTAGATTTTTAGTTTTATATTCTATTAAAAAAATATTTTTTTAAAAATCAGGTATATCTAATTGTAATTAAAGTAACATAAACAAGTAATTATTAAAACAAAGTTCTAAAAATTGCTACCTGCTTCTCAATGAAAGCTAATTTTTCCTTTTCAATTTCTTCTTTAATTTTTTTATGAACTTCTTCATTTAACTGATGGTTTTTTTCATGTGTTAGCTTTGTTTCTGTATCTTTTGCATTTTTAATTTCTTCTGCAATGTTTTTAACATCAGCATCTAAAGAAGAATGAATAAGCAATCATTAGTGTATTGGAAATTCATTCAAGATGTTAATAGTTCAACCTTGTTGAATTTTTATTAAAATTTCATTAATTAAGGACTTAGATTTATAAGTTTATGCTCTTATCATATAAAAATTAAAAATATCATGATGTACTTGTAAAGATATAATATTACTTAGCATTTAGTCTATAATTATTAACTAAATTCAATTTTCTACAAAAGATAAAGACATTTAATAAGATCCCTAAACAGTCAGACAAATAATTTAAAAAGTTTACTTATAGACATTTAGACAATTTTTAAATGAGTAAAATGCATAGCAACTTTTTTAATAATAAATAATTGTCATGCCTAAAAAAACTAACAATTGTGTTTTGTAGTTTTAGCATACTTTATTAAATAAAAATTAAGTGTGATCTTTCAAATATATATATATATATATATATATATATATATATATATATATATATATATATATATATATATATATATATACAGGCCTTGTTTTAAAGCCAAAAATTAGCGCACCATTTACATATCCTGTAAACCATTTTTCATTTTTTAATAGCTTTAAAATTTAAATTTTAATATTTTATTATTTATCATTTTTTCATATTTAATAATTCGAAAATTTATTTTATTTTTATCATTTTTTAATATTTATTTTAAATATTAAAGAATATTTAAATTAATATTTAATTTTTTAATATATTATTTTAAAATTTAATTTTTTAATATTTTAGCATATTTTAATATAAAGATTTAAGCATATTTTGATATTTGCACTATTTACAAATGTAATAATTTAAGAAAAAACAAAGAAAATTTTATTTTTATTAACCTAACATTTCTATCAAAAATGTAAAGAAAAAAGATGTTATACAAGATTGGCCAGGAAGGCCTGCTATTTTACATCATAATATGACCATACAAATATTATTTGATTTTGAAGACTTGACGACAGCTGTTAATGTTTAGAAAATTTGTTTACATTTTAAAAACACGCTGAAAAAATCCTTATTTACCTTTGAAGAAACTTAAAAAAACTAATAGAAAAAGAACAAATAAATCTTCATAAAAAATTGTTTATTTCTTTTTTTTATATAGAATTTTTTTTTAAAAAAATCTTATATAAATAATAATACAAATAAAAATTTATACAACTTTCATTGATATTTTGATTAAAATTATTAGTTACTTCATTTAAAAGCGTTTTGCTAATATAAAAACGTTTGTAAAGATAAACGTGTTTAAGTTATTTTTTCAACGTAATTAAAAACCAATTTTTTCAGCGTAATAGTTAAAAACTGTGGTTAAATCATCAAAACAAAATACTTTATGTGTGGTCATATAAAGACTTGAAATCGCACGTCTTCCTGGCCAAGTCTGGTTGAAGACACGTAAAAAAAGAAATCATAAAATAAACATAGTAAAAAAAAATTTGTTTATTATCTTGCAAGAGCAAGAATATTTATTTAGGCGATTTCTCATAATAAACAACAAAAATAATTACCTAATTTAAAAAAAAAAATTAAAAAAAAAAAATTGTTAGCCATAAAATAGTACATGTTAAATTTTATTTTATATTAGCGCCACTTTTGATATTTTCAATTTTGTTTGCTTGTTTTGTTATAATGATTTTATAACAAAATATTTTTTTTACTTTATCAAAAAAATGAAAAAACATTAATTATTAAAAACTTTTATTGACTTTAAATGAAATTTCCTTATAATTAAGAAAGAATTTTGATTAAAAAAGTTATTTCAATTTTAAAAAATTCGTTTTTTTTTCCCTCGGTTTTTCTTCTTCCATTTCCATCTTTTACAAAAAATTAAATTCTTTGTAAACATGTTATAACTTATAACAATGCATCAAAAATATTCATAAAGTGTACCTTTAACTTTTTTTTCTTGAAGCAAGTGAAAGCGCAACAGTATATATTTTTTAATAAATAATAAAAAAAAATTAAAATAATTTTATGACGTCAAAATCACAAAGAGTTAATGAGCTAAGCCATTTTTTATTTAAAATAAGGCCTGATATATATATATATATATATATATATATATATATATATATATATATATATATATATATATATATATATATATATATATATATATATAGATAGATACAGGCCTTGTTAAGAGCATTACGCAGCTCGCATTTTGCCTAATGACTCCGGGCTCAAAATGATTGTTCTTCTGACCTATAAGTCTTGATTTTTTCCCCAATAGTAGCCCATAAGCTTTTTTATATTTTTTGAGCTCCTGGATACCAAAAACTCAAAAGAAGTAATCTTTTCGTGACTTTCAAATCTAGAGTCCTTTTAGGGACTCCGCATCCCTGCCCTAAAAACTTGGGATTTGTATCCTAATATCTTTAAAACTTGACGTGATAGAAAAAAAGATTGCATATTTGAAATCAGAATGAAGAATACTATAAGAAAAACATATCATATGCAAAAAAAAAAAAAAAGGAAAAAAGTAAATTTTTGTTGGCCTTTGTTTGATGGACAACTTACACAGTATAAAGCACTAATTTATTAAGCGGATTCAACACGATAGGCACTGAAATATACAAAGAAATGCCTTTTTCAGGCCCCCTAATGTTTTTTTATAAAAGATCAAGTTTTATAGCTATACATATTCCATGTATATATTGTGGAAAGATGAATCCCAATATGAAGACCACTAATATTTACACTCTGGTAGCTGAGACTGTTATAAGGTAAGTTAACAACTGATGCTAATAACTTATTGTAATCTTTTACACTAGAAACTTTGCCAAATTTTGAGTTTTCTAGATGCTTATTCCATTCCATCAAGCTCTGCTATTTTTCAAAAAAACAAAATAAATAAAGCTTGTTAGTTTTTAATTGTTTTTATCTATAATGTTGCTGGGTACAAAACTAAAGTTGTGCACAGAGTATCATGTAAAGAAGTACTGTGGCCTTTAAAAATAGGAATATTTCGTGTCATTACTTCTGATAAACCAGGACTATTTCATATCATTACTTTTGATAACATTGACAAAACCTCATAGATTTAAATATCATAAACTCCTATTTAGCAGATTCTGTGAGAACTCCTGAAATATCCTGCAACATTAAATATTCATTCAGTCTTAAAAAAGTTGATTGCAAAATAGTATACCAACATCTAGCGAACCTGAAGGAAAAAACTGCTACTAGGTACGATGGTCTATAAGCATTTGTTTTAATAAAATTAGCTGCAGCTATTTCATCAAACATAACAGCAATTATTAGCAAAAGCATCGAAGATAACTATTTTCCAATAATGTAGAAAAAAGCAAATATATAAAAAAACATAAAAAGCAGTCTGGAAAAATAAAGGATCGAAATCATAATGAGAGAATTATAGACCTATTTCAATACTTCCCATATTAGAAAGGATGTTTGAAAAGATAATAGCTAGACAATGGTCTACTTTCTGTGATGTGAATAAGACAATTCCTCTATATATATGGATTTAAAGAGAAATATGGATTTTAAGAGAAATCAAGTTGCGAGTATGCTCTTATAAATGTTGTGGATGCATATTGGATGCGTAGCATTGATCAGGGTTAATTTGCAGGGGCTATTATGGTTGACCTGTCTAAGGCATTCGACTCCGTTCTACACCAACTTCTTATTAACGAACTATTCAAATAGACTGTAGCTTGAGCACAACATCCTGGTTCCACAGCTATTTACTCGATAGGTAGCAAAGATTCAGGCCAACAGAGATTCAGGCCAACCAAGCAGAGATTCAGGCCAACCAAGTAACCCAGTGGAAGCCAGTGTCATGTGGACTTCCTCAGGGAGGTGGACTTAGTCCTAAACTTTTTAATATTTACATTAAAGATCTTCCAACTTGCTATAATTCTTATACAACTTAATTTTCTGATGATATTACCCACTGTAAAGAAGATGTGGACTTGTATGCACTAACAACAAAATTGGTACATATATTTTATAAAGCCAAAGACTTCTGTACGTTTTATGGCCTCACAATAAATTTATCAAAAACAAAGTTTATAATATTTAAGAACCTTAGAAAGAAACTGTCAGATAATTTATAGATGGTAGTAGATGGTTGTATAATCAATCCAGTCATAACAGTTAAATTGTTAGGAGTAACCTTTGACTGGCATCTAACCTTTGGTCCTCATATAGACAATATTAAAAAAAAATGTCATGGTACCTTTCAAGGCTAGTCGGTACCTAACTCAGGACCTTCTAAGATTGGCTTATATATCATTAGTAAGATCTCAGCTTGAGTATTCTAGTGCAATTCTTGTATCTGTAGCACCATCACAGTTAAATAAATTAGACATAGTTCAAAAAACTGCTTCAGGAATTATTTGCGGAGCAATCGAGATGCTCATTCAGCCCCTCTTTTTACTAAAACTGGACTCACTAAAAGATAGAATAGAAGAGCATGTAGCTGAACTTGTTCATTCTATTATTAGTCCTCCAGCCTTTTACGACATATTTGGAGATCGTACTGAGGGGAAAACCCATAAAAAAATTTACTCTTGTATTAAAATCAGTCAAATCTTAAATAGTAATTTATTGTAACTGGCCATCAGATACTGAATAATAGTTGAGCACACTGAGAAAGAAATACGAAATAACAAAAATTAAAAAAAACAAAAAAAAAAACAACTCGAGAGGCGGAAGAAGGATCAGTTATTTAAACTATTGTAAATAAAACTCTTTATTTAATGAAATTGTATCCAGCTCTTATCAAGTATAAAAAAGAAAATATAATAATAATAATAATAATAATAATAATAAAAGGTTTAAAAATAGAGAAGACCATGCAAAAATGAAAAAGATTAAATGACGATGAAGAAAATAAAGTAGTATAGAAAAATGATGAGAATGATGAGATTTTCAGGAAAGATATTAAGTAGAAAAGCAGTAGCTTTGGCCTCTATAATATTAAAAACAGGCAAAGTAAATATGCAAAAATAGATAAACAAATAGTTATTCAATAACTTATTTAATAGCTGCTATTTTCTAGCTAACATTTTTTTATTCATTTACATACCTAACAATACTTCTTGAAGAGGTTGAATAGGAGCAGGCAATTTTTCGACAAACTTACTTTTTTCATCGTCATGACGAGGTAATCGAATGAAAACTCCAAAAAAAACAAAACAAAATCCTAGTGTAACAACTAATAACAATAATTTTTCTTTTCTTCTAACGCCAATACCGCAGATGCGCCAACATCTAGGCATTTCGAGTAGTTAAATTCCTAGATTTAAAACTATAAAATATTTACTGCATTCCCTATATTTTTCCCTTTGCGTTGCTTCTTGTTAGAAGCCAACAAACGAAGTCAATTATTACGTTTCAGATGCTATGAGCGAGACGGTCGTCGATTTCAATTTATGAGAGGAGGTATTTACAGATGCAATATTCCGTTCTGTCCCAATCTCCGTTTTAGACAAAATTTTAAAACAAAAAATTAGAAATAATACGTTTGAAATACAAGGCTCAAAAAAAGCACTCATTTTATTCTTTAACACTTCGTAACTTCTGCTAATGTCTTGTTCCATAAGCCTCCTATAAATGTGCTGAAATCTTTTATATGGTTTTATTCAAAATTAACTCAATATAAATTTCACTAAAATTTTTTTAAAAACTTTTTGTAAAAATCTGCAAATTTGCGTAAAGTTTGCAGTTTTACCAGAGTTTATAAAATTGTTGGGCACATTTATATTTGAGTTTATGCATATTTGCGCTTGTGCAAATAGACGCTTTTAGATTTGCGATTAAGACAATTTCTTCTACTTGTTCGCACAAGGTTCACACAAGGTTCTTGTTTTTGTATTTATAATTACGTCTATTTTACCTGATTTTATAAGAGTTTTTATATTAACAACAATATTCTATATTTCATATTAATAACAATAATACAAAGTAAAACAAAAATAATTTACAAAGACGATCAAATCTTCACAAAAAATCTAAAAAAAAATCAGACTATTTATCATTTATCTCTCATCTTCGCATAATAATAAAATATTGTCGAATGAATACGAAAGTCAGTTGGATATTATTACAGGAATGATTAATAATTACGAAGTTGTTGGTGAAGTTATTTAACTAGCAGACTTTAAATCGTTTCCTCGCGAAATATATGATTTTTTATAGAGAGCTAGTTCCACTAAAAATAACTTCTCCACGGTTTTGTCAGAATTTATAAATTCGAATGAACTCGAATTTGTTGACGTAACAAAATGCTCTGGTCCTAAAATAACATACCAACATAATACATGGAAAAACACAGATCTTTTACAATTATATAATGATCGCTTAAATACTAGTTTTCAATGTCACAACCTTGTGAATAACAATTCTGATGAAGAACTTATCAAAATCTATAATGTTATTACAAAATCTACATTTGAGGCCTTGGTCAATATTTGTCCTAAAAAAAACCGTCTTTGCTTTCAAAATCTTAGTGGACTGACAATTTAAACCGTAGTAAAAATATTCTTGCACTTCATTTTAAAAAATAGCGCAGACTTTTTGTACTACTTTTGTTCCCAGGCTCTAATTACCGGGTTTCTATGGAAAACATTTTAATTTGGCTCAAGCAACAACATAGTTAAGTTTGGAGTTTGCGCAAATTCCGAAAGTGTCATAACTAAAACACCAAAAAATCGAATTACTGCTTCTATATACCGCGTCACTCAGTGTGGTCAAAACACAGTTTCGATGTCAGAAAAGGATCCTAAAAATCTATGACTAGATATGAATATGTTTAGATGTTTTCTATTTTTGCTAGCTGTAAGTATATTTTGGCTTATTCTGCATTGTAACGTATCAAACAATATATAGAAAGAAAATCAATATCAAGAAAAAATATTTAATTGCGTAATTAGTAAAAATTTTGTTATATCAAAAGATAACTAAAAAATAATTTTAATTTAATGAATAATATTTTATATGTATACATATATATATATATATATATATATATATATATATATATATATATATATATATATATATATATATATATATATATATATATATATATATATATATATATATATATATATATATGTATATATATATATATATACATATATACATATATATATATATATATATATATATATATATATATATATATATATATACATATATACATATATATATATATATATATATATATATATATATATATATATATATATATATATATATATATATATATGTATATATATATATATGTATATATATATATATATATAGGGTCGTTTCCACACTTACAGTGTGTTTAAAAAAAGTTATAATAATATATTAGATTACTCAAAAAGTAGAAATGCATTAGAAATAAATTTTTGCAGCCGTCAATGTAATACGATAAGGGTTAGTTTAAAATTATTCTCACTCTGAAATTTAAATCAATAATGTACTTACTTTGATCAATCTTTTAAAGCGCAGTTTTCCATACTTATCGTAAGTGTTTCACACTTATCGTATATATTGTTGACACTTATCGTATATCTTAAAATCTACTTTAGTGTCTGGTTTAAAATGCGCTCGCGGTTTCAAATGAAAATTTAATGCATTGGTAACATTTTATAAAACGTTTTTAGGTATAAAATTAAAAAATAAGACTTAAATAAATTTAATGTTTATTATCAAATAAACACTAATTATATAGTAATAAAAACATTATTATGAATTAAAATTAAAGGTTTTAAAACATTTCCATTACTTTAGTATGCTTACCCTTTAAGTTCTTAAACTGGAAAGGATAGAGTTTCATCATAACTATCTAAGTCTTATTTTATGATTATTATCTACATTTTAATGGAACTCGTTTTCTGACTCTTTTGCAACTTTTTTTTTTCAATTTTCATGTTTTCTCTTTCTTTTTTAGTTTTTTCATTTAATAACTTTTTCTCTATAGCCAATTGTTTCTTTTTTAATCATTCTTCCTCTACTTTTGACTTTTTATTTGTAGCTAATTGTTTCTTTTTTAATTTTTCATCCTATATTTTTGACTTTTCTTGCACTTTTGTCTTCTGAATTAGCTGCCACGTTTCAGATGTTACAACCGATGGTAAACGTTCTACTTTGCGCTTGGACGATTGGACTGGTTATTTTGGCCATATTAAAACACTTTCCATTGGATTTATTATTTCTGCTGCTATTTTTAAACTGAAACAAACTGGTTTTGGTTCTATTACAGCTGCATTATTGCAATCAGGCATTTCCATATCGGTTATACCTTGCACATTTTCTAAATTACCAGTTGTTGATAGATTTTTATTACCCTGTTTTATTTCATCAGGTAAAATTATGGTCTTATATGTTTCAGAAAAGGCTCTTTTCCAAAAATGATACAACTGGAGGTATTCAAGATCACCTTTCCAATCTAAATGTTCGTCAGCCAATTTAAACTGCTTTAAAATACTAAAATCAATGCATTTTTTATTAAAGTTTTATAAGAGAGTAAGCTGATAAAGTCACACTTGAACTTCTTCTTAATGAGGAGCCGGAGCAACAGTTGACTTATAACAAATTTTTTTTAGTCAACACTATTAGCATCAAATGGAAAAATTCCGGTATTTTTAAAACCACTTTTAATATTATTTGCCATAGAAGAATCGATTATAAAAGAATTTAATGCTTCTGGTACATTTTCAATGTTTATTTCTTGTCCTTCATGGTCAATGCGCCATTGTCGGCAAAACAATTTCCACTTTGCTTTCATTGGCCCAAAAACTGCCACATCGAGCGGCTGCAAAATATGTGTTGCATTTGGGAACAAAGCAACAAAAATTATTCCATTTTTAGAGCAAAACTCACTAAGTTCGATAGAAAAATGTGACGCATGACCATCAAAAAAAATTATAAAACATTCTGCGGTCATCCAACCATTTTCACTTTTTCCAATACCCCATCCTGATGGAGCAGCATTTATAATTCTATTTGGAAGACGAACATATTTAAAAATGGTTACTGATGGAGCAAAAGTTCCACTGGCATTTACTGCAAATAAAGTGGTGATGCTTTTTTTATTACTTCGAGGACTTTCTTCATATGTATTTTTTCCTCGTTCACCAATTAATAAATTAGTTTTTGGTGACAACTGAAAACCACTCTCATCCATATTCAAAACGCGCATCGAATCATTTAAATATTGAGCGTTTTCTCCTAAAAGCTTTGGAATTTGAGTAAACCAATCTTTTAAGGCTTTTTCAGTTACTCCTCCTCCAGCTCGGTTTAAGTTTATTGTTGGAATTCAAATATTTTTGCACAGTATCTAATAACTGTACTACAGACATTATTTTTGAAATTTTTATATAATTTCGCTTCAGTTGAGTACCAGGTTGAAATATTTTTGAAAATTTTTTTTTTGAAAATATTAGGGACCCATCAAATATTCGAGGGTCTTGAGGGACCCCTTCAAATATTTTTTATTCAAAAAAATTTTAAGTCTAGTGTTTTTGTATTAGATAGAACACATTAAGGGGGTCTCTGCATATATTTTTCAAAAATGTTGTTTTTTGGGACACCCAAATATATATATATATATATATATATATATATATATATATATATATATATATATATATATATATATATATATATATATATTTGTTGTTTTGATTATGTAATAATAATCAACTTTTTCGATTTGAGAGTGATCAATATAAAGTGAAATAATCACAAAATAGATCAATAAATAAATAAAAAAGTAAGATGAAAAAAAACAACTTTTTTACGGTACTTAAAGTTTCATGCCGTTTGCGGCACTTATGGAATTAAATGATATATATTTAAATCAAGAAAAAACCGTTCAAAAATACAATTAAAAAACCGTTACAAAATTAAAAAAAAACAATGGAATGAGTTCTGACGTCAAATAATAATAATAATAGTAATAATAATGACAATAATAATGATAAAAATAATGATAATATGGAAAAACATCTTTTTTAATCGCTTATCCCAATGTAGGATTTTTCATTAGAAGATGAATCAAGATTATCTGTTGTAACAGTTGCTTGATATACAATGTTGTTTGTTAAACATTTATTAAATAACGGACAGAGATTTTTATTATAGCAGTTACAGTCCTGTTGATTAAGGTTTGTATTGTTGCATAAAATGTATTTGTTGTGCGAATTTATAATAGATTTTACACTTGGCATACAACTGTAGCTAACTTTGACTGTGTTCCTGTTAAAGATTTTATGCAGTTTATTATTATTAGGAAAATGTTTGTCAATAATTTAAAAAAAACATTTTCCCACGTTGGTGCTAACGTTTTTACTAAATGGAGGGTTAAACCAAATGATGTTGCGGGCTCTGTTCCGTTTTGGAGTTGATAATGTTATAGAATTATATGTTAGACTACATTTATAACCAGACTTTAATAAAGCTTCATTATATAGAGGATTAGTATTTTGAAATATTTCTTTGTTAGATGAATTTGTAGACAGTCTAAGTTCAATCGAACGTGGTATTTGTTTTAATATACTCGGCGGGTGATTTGAATCAGCATAGATGTAATTTAATGTATTATCAGGTTTGAAATAAGGTTTAAAAGTGCAGTCACTAAGATTAAGAGTCACGTCAAGGTAGTTAACAATTTTCATTTTGCATTGTATAGAAATCCGTAAGCCATTGCATTTAAATATTTCGACAATATGCTTTTTTATTTTTTCCATTTGAGGGCCGCTTTTATTACTAAAAACTGCCAAGCCATCGTCACGGTATAAACCAACCTCAAGCTTGTTATAAAATTTTGAAATTTGAAAAAGAAGAAATATTCCTACCAGCTCCCAAACCTCTGCACCGTCGAACGCTCCCATGGAAACATCAAATAAACCACTTGATTGCTTTATTCAAACTTGATCATTATTAAAAAGCAAAGACTTTCTTGCATGAAAAATTAGCGATATGTTTTCTTCATTTAATGTTAGGTGTTGCTTCGCAAATTTGATAGAGTTTTTAAGAAGTGTTTCAAAGATAGAAGGGTAGAAGTCGATAATATCAAAAACTAAAAATTTATAAAGGTGTTTATCTTTTATGGCCTTAAACCAATCGATAACATTTCGAGTGTTTTTCCATTGATTTAATTGTAATATATTTCTTAGGTCTGTATTAATTTTAGAAAAAATATCTTTACTAATTCTACCAACCTCGTTTTTAGCAGGATTCAATAAACGGACAGTTGGATTGTTTTCAAAATTATCTTTATGGTCTTTTAAAGTGATAAAACAATCGGAAGATGTGTTAATGTCAATTTTATTGAAAACTTCATGATTTTTCAAAAGAAGGTTACCTTCTAAGTTTACTTTATTTATTATGTTTGAGTTGGATAATTTGTAGTTTGAAGTGATGCATTTCTTAACAAGCGGTTGTAATCGTTCTTAGATAAATTGTAAAGATTGGTCGTTTTATCAGCATACGTATAAGTTAGGTTAGATTTTCGAATACTGTTTATATCTTTTTTTAATTTATTTTAAAACTGCTGTGCACCTTTCCAAACTTAATGTGTTTTACAAGATCAATGAGTTCATTCTCAAAAGCTATCATTTCTGTAATTTGTTTTGGATGATTAGATGTTTTTTAATTCGTAGTTATAATAAAAATTGTTCTTACTATTTGAACTCTTGTTTAAAAAGAAAAACGCTTTCCATTGCATGCTTTTAATTAATGTTTCAGTTTTATCCAATAACTGTATTTTGAAGTCTTTAATGGATGGTATCGGAATGTTTTTGACTGAATACCCAAAGTTTATTTTTTCCATCACATATGCGACTTAATTAGAGTGCTCAACGTATGGAGCAAAAATATTGTTGTTTTGATTTTGTAATAATAATCAATTTTTTCGATTTGAGAGTGATCAATATAAAGTGAAATAATCACAAAATAGATCAATAAATAAATAAATAAATAAAAGTACGTCAGAACTCATTCCATTGTTTTTTTTAATTTTGTAACGGTTTTTTAATTGTATTTTTGAACGGTTTTTTCTTGATTTAAATATGTGGCTGATGAGTGCCGCAAACGGCATGAAACTTTAAGTACCGTAAAAAAGTTGTTTATTTTCATCTTAATTTTTTATTTATATATATATATATATATATATATATATATATATATATATATATATATATATATATATATATATATATATATATATATATGTATATACATATATATGTATGTATATATGTGTATATATATATTAATCGTTACTCACTCCCAACAAGGCTGCCAGCAACCACTATTAAGTTAGGAGTTACTAGAAAATAAAGAAAATAGTTAAATAGTGGGTTTTTTATTTTCTTAAACGTGAGCCCCCTGGGAGTCTGTCTTTATGTATTTTAATAGTGGAACAGTAGACCACCTTGAATTTTTATTTTTTAACTACTATAACATTTATTAATACCTCTGCAGGGCAAATGCCCGAGGAGAATAAACTACAATACGTTAATTGAGAATCAAAATGGTGGAAAATGCAATTTTTTTCCAATAATTTCGATTTTCTCGATTTAAACAGCGAATTTATCGGAGAATAACCCCACTTCGCAGCTGCTGTTGAACCCTCACTCAAGCCATCATGAGTGCAATATGAAACAGTAGATGCCACCACATGTTTAGTAACAAAAAAATTGATCCAATGAAAGTGATCAAGGGAGTAGCCAGGAACATCAGGAATATTATTACCTTAAAATGTAATTATCATGCCCGTAGAAACACCGCGGACATTTTCTGTGAGTATTTTTGTATTAAAAATGTTTTCTGTCAATTAGAGAATGGAAATCTGAAACTAAACATATGAGCTAAAATAAAACAACGGCTCGTTGTATGTTTAGTAAAGACTGCCTTCCTTCTTACAATTTTTTCTATGTTATACAACAAAATTATTATTATATATGATTAGCAAATCACTGCCAGCCCTTAATTTATAAAATATTATTTTAACACATAAGTTTTTATCTATAGTGTTCGTAATGTAATGTTTATGTAAAATTCCTGTAATTCTTTTTAAATCGTTTTGAATATAAATCCTTCTTTTACCTTATGAATCTTTCTTTAACCTATTTTAGAATTTCTCCTTTTTTTTTAACCTAATCTAAACTTTCGGTTTCTTTCCGCACAACGGCAAAAAAAAAAATTCAGTTCCGATAAAAGGTAAATATCAAGTTGAGCAAACGTAACGTATAACGTTGAATCAACTTAAAATACAACGTTTTGCCAACGTAAAATACAACGCTGTGCCAACGTAAAGTACAACGTTGAATCAAAGTAAAACATTACGCAATGCCGACTTAAAATACAACATTGAACCAACGTTGTTTTTTGGTTGTTGGCGACGTCGCATTTGAAATCAAAATGATATAAAAACAACGTTGGCGGTCAATGTTGGGCCAACGTAACGCACAACATTGTTCAAACGTTTTATTAATGTATGTGTGCTAGCTGGGTACATTGTTGAAACATTAGATAGAATAGTGCATTTGATAGGGAAACAAGGACTCGCATTCGTGGAACTTATGAAAAGTGTATGGAAAACTTAGACCAAAAAGGTAATCCTGGAAAAGTAAAACTTTTTTGCAATTGTGCAAGAAATAGCTCGCCATAACGCTGAAATTTTTTTTTTTTTTTTTTTTTTTTTTTAATTTTATTTTGCCGTATTACAATACTATTTACAATGAGAAAAATCGTTTACATATATAATAAATGGCCGGAGCAAGAAGAAGACATACTGACTTATCACCGAGCCCCGTTAACATTGAAGCCGTCAGTTAATATTACAATTTAAAAACTTTAAACATAAAAGTATATATATATATATATATATATATATATATATATATATATATATATATATATATATATATATATATATATATATATATATATATATATATATATATATATATATATATATATATATATATATATATATATATATATATATATATATATATATATATATATATATATATATATATATATATATATATATATATATATATATATATATATATATATATATATATATATATATATATATATATATATATATATATATATATATATATATATATATATATATATATAGAACCCTTAGATGTTGTCCGAAAGTTTTTTCGATATTTTGTTGACAAAAAGTAAAAATTAAAATGCAAGACCGGAATTTTTTTTTTTTAATAATGATAGACTGCCTGCCCCAACCAAACCCTCAGTCGATGTAGCAGCACTCCCTTGCGGGTCAGGCTATTTGTCAGTCGATGTAGCAGCACTCCCTTGCGAGTCAGGCTATTTGTCAGTCGATGTAGCAGCACTCCCTTGCGAGTCAGGCTATTTGTCAGTCGATGTAGCAGCACTCCCTTGCGAGTCAGGCTATAAGATAGTCGATGTAGCAACACTCCGCGCATGATTTACAGTAAAAAAAAATAAAAATAAAAACATTTTATTAAAAAAAATAAAAATAAAAACATTTTATTAAAAAAAATAAAAATAAAAACATTGTTTATATTGTTAAAAACATTCAAAATGTTATAAAAACATTCAGAATGTTTTTAAAAACATTCTGGTCAATTAAATTTGCGTTTTTGTGGTTTTTTTAAAAAACGATTAATTTGTAATTAAATTAATGGTTTTTACTTTCGTCCAACACGGAAATGTTGGACGAAAGTCAAAAGTAATTAAAAGTGACGTATGTGTTGGCGTAAGAATCACTTTTTTCCTTCCGCTCTTCCTAAAGCCAACAAACTATAGAACTATATATATATATATATATATATATATATATATATATATATATATATATATATATATATATATATATTTCTACAAAGATATTTCATTCCATAGAAATGCTCCACGATATTGAATTTGGAATGAACTGAGTTTGAAATAGAATCTTGGAACTACAAAATTATCATTTGAAAAATTTGTGGGTTACTTATAAGAAATTTTAGTAAAGTAAGAGTGAAATATATTAGGCGACAAACCATGTTTAGATTTAAATATGAACAGCGTAACTTGATATATGTTAAGTTTATAAGCATTGAGTGCATTAAGTTCCATTAAGAAAGGCTCTCCATGAGCAGTTCTCTTAACGCCAAAAATAATTTTGCATGCAATTTTTTATTTTCTATAAATGTTTTTAAGCTTTCCATAGTTGCTACTTTCCCATGCAATATTGCAATAGGATAGATAACTATGGATAAATGAAAAATATATTATTTTTAAAGACTTGATATTAAGAAATGGTTTAACTCTACATAGAACAGAAATATTTTTGGAAATTTTATTTTCAATAGATTTAATATGAGAATTCCATGATATATTTTCATCTAATATTATTCCCAGGAAGTTACATTTGATTCTCTTTTAATAACCGAATTATTCATAAAGAGATTGGGTAATTTTAGAGGGAGGTGATCACTCTTACTAGGTTTATGAAACAACAAAAATTTAGTTTTCAGTACATTTAATGTAAGTTTATTACAAATAATCCAATCATTAACTTTTATTAGTTCTTCATTAAATATTTTAAAAAGATCTTTTATATTTTTATTTGAGTAAAAAAGATTAGAGTCGTCAGCAAACAAAATAAGATTTAAAGTCTTTGAAGCTAAATATAAATCGTTAATGTACAACAAGAATAATAGTGGTCCTAGGATGGATCCCTGGGGAACACCACAAGTTATAACTTTGTTTCCTGTTTCATTTTCTTTATACACTATGTATTGTTTCCTGTTTGACAGGTAATTTTTAAACCAGAGTAGGTTATTGTTTAATACTCCATAGAGTTCTAGTTTTTCTATAAGTATGTCATGGTCAACTGTGTCAAATGCTTTTGACAGATCAATAAAAACTCCTAGTGTATAACAATTATTATTGAACCCATCGGATATATAATTTATTAAATCGATTACTGCATGATCCGTTGAATGTTTTTTTTTGAATCCAAATTGTTTATTATACAGTATTTTGTTTTTAGTTAAATATTTATTAAGCCTATCATACATAATACGTTCTAACAATTTTGAAAAGCAAGGTAAGACAGAAATAGGTCTATAATTTGACATAATTGTGTTATCGCCAGTTTTAAAAATAGGTGATATTTTAGCAATTTTTAATTTCTCCGGTACAATACCGGATTGTATTGAAAGGTTAAAAATATGAAACAAAGATGGTTCTATGATATCGAAGATTGCTTTAACTACGTTCACGCTAATTTGATCAATGCCAGCGGATTTATTATTTTTCAGACTATTGTACGCATTACGCACCTCAGTTATATTTAAACTAACTTCTTTCATAGATATATTGGTTGGTTATATATAGGATTTGAAATTTGTGGTGTTTTTTGGGATTTTACTTGCTAAATTTGGGCCAACTTCAAGGAAATAGTCGTTGAGCTTTTCAACGATGGTTTCTTTATTACTGATCATTTCCCCATCAATTATGAGTTTTTGTGGCAAATTATTGTTAGAACATCTTTTTTTTACCAATTATCTGGTTAATCACATTCCAAGTTTTTTGAGTGTTTCCTTGTGTTTTTTTTAGCATCTTAGCATAATAAATTCTTTTAGAGTGTTTCTTTGTTTTTTCAAATAAACTTTTATAATTTTTGTAATTTATTTCATTTGTGAATGATTTATGTTTTAGATATTTTTCATAAAGTTTTTGTTTTCTCTTAGATGATTTAAGTAAACCTTTGGTCATCCAAGGGCTTAAAAGTGATTTCGAATTTATAACTATTTTTTTTAGTGGAAATGCCAAATCGTAATATTTACAAAACTGCGCCAAAAAAAGATCATACGCCTTATTTGCCTCTTGTGATTGTAATATAAGGTCCCAATCAATTTTTTCTGATAAGAGATTTCGAAAGTGCAACAAGGAGTTTTCATTGATCTGTCGCATTTGGATTGTAGATTTTAAAGCAGAATGATTATCAGTTATATTATTTGTAATTAAGAATATTGGGAAATGATCTGTTATGTCAGTTTTGATTATACCAGATTCTAGGAGGCAATTATGAATATTATTAGTAAATATATTATCAAATAATGTTGATGAAGTGTTAGTTATTCTGGTTGATTTGCTTATTGGTAGAATTATATCATGTTGAATTAAGGTATTTTAAAAATATTGAACATTTACATTTGAAGAATGATTTAACAAGTTTATATTGTAGTCACCAGTTAAGTAAACGTGTTTCTTTGTTATGTTGGTGCTGCTTAAAAAATTTTTTAAATAAGATTTAAATATTTTAAAATTCCCACCTGGCTTTCTATAAATAGAATTAATGATAATATTTTTGGTTGCTTTATTTGTTATTTCGATGCACAACGACTCGCAATCTGTATCATTAACATTGACGTCATTACGCAATATAAAGTTAATAGATTTGTGAATAAAGATACATACACCGCCACCAACGTGGGTTTTACGAGGTTGGTGAATTGATACGTAGTTATTTAATTCATAATTACAATTTTTTTCATTGCTTTTTAACCACGTTTCCGTGAGACTAATTATTTTAAAATCGTGGTTTAGATCATGCAATAATAGTTTTAGATTATCAAAGTTTTTATTAATACTTCGAATGTTTAGATTTAAAATTGAAAAATTATTTATTTTTTTACTAAAAAATTGAGTAGATTCACGGACTGAATAGTATTCACTTACAATGTTTTTTTTATTGAAATAGTCATCAAAGCTGCTATTTTCCTTATTGAAATTAAATAAAAAGTTGTCATCCATTTTGAAAAGAAAAAATAATAAAATAATTTCTTAATCACGAATATAAGATATTAAAAAATTAAAATACTAGGATATTAAATTATTTCTTTTCTTTGATACTTAATGCACATATACATATACTACTACTTAATGCACATATACATATAACTTAATGCACATATACATATACCATTACGCAAAGATGTCAGCTACCTTGGCCCCAAAAGTCAAAATGAGTTAATTGATACAATCGGAAAGAAGTGTATGCAAGAACGGCTAATTAATGAAGTCAAAGCTGCAAATTACCATTCAATTTCAGCAGACGAGGTAACAACTGGAAACAAACAAATTCTATCAGTATGTATGAGATACGTAAACGGAGAAAAAGAAATTAAAGAAGTAATTCTTGACTTTTTGAATCTTGACAGGATAACAGGCAAACATGTTGGGGAAGGCTTGATGAAATTTTATAGCGAAAGTGGAATTGATCTTAGTTCTTTTCGAGGCCGTGTTACGATGGCGCACCAAATATGCAACCTGTAAATAAGGGTGTTGCCAGCTATATTTTAAAGGGATCACCAAAAGCAATTGTAACACATTGTAGCTCACATAATTTGAATTTATCAATTGCTGCAACATCAAAAATACTTATCTTTGATAACATTTTGGAGGTATACAGAAATATATCCATTTATTTCAATACCTCTCCGAAAAGGGAGCGTTGTTGGAGCATGTTGCAGAGATCCGTTGTAAATCAACTGAAAGAAAAAAGATTTTGACAGGGATGTGCAAAAAAGATGGTCAGAAAGAGATGCCGCATATGAACACTTTTATTTAGCTATACTATTTATGGCAGAGGCATTAGAGATTATTTTAGGAATACACTCTAATATAGAACAGTTCAATATAGAGTTTAGTATGGGTTGGGACGCACAAGAAATAAGTGAGGCCAAATCACTCCTTAAGTTCGAATTCATAATTGGTATTATAACTTTATACCGCTTACTTCACCAGTTGTCGTATATAACAGAGAGGTACAAGGGCACACAACTGATATTGTGTATGCATACAGTAACATTCAAGAAACAATCGACGATTTGAACCATCTACGGAAAAATGTTAAAAATGAAACTTACGCAATTTACCAACAAGCTACTTGTATGGCTGGTAAATTATTTGTAGAACCAACGATTCCCAGAATCACTATGAGATAGGCCTACAGAAATAACGTACCTGCAGTGAGTCCCCATGAATATTATAAACGGGCCTTGATTATACCTTTTCTCGACAGCATCATTTCAGAAATTAAAATACGATTCCAAAAGACAAATTGCATTACTGCTAAGGTTTTATGGTTGGTTCTCTCTATAATTTGCAGTGAGGAGATAACTGCTTTCCAGAAATTAGTTAAAGTGTATAAAAGTGATCTTCCAAACTCAGAAGCTGTAGATCAAGAATTTATGTTTTGGAAAAAAAAATGGTCTGTTATTAAACCTGAAGATAGGCCTAATACTCTAGCTAAAGCCATTAAAATCTGCGATGAAAATCAATAACCTAATCTCTTTGAGCTTCTTAAGATTGGATCTACACTACTCGTAACGTCCGCAGTAATAGCAGTTTTTCAGCAATGCGAAGATTAAGAACATAGTTGAGAGCCAGTATGACTGCAGATAGACTTGGTTCATTTTTTTTATTCTTTTTTTTAAGTTCCCCAAAAAGACCTTACGGTCTTGTCACAGAGCACCGCGGAAGCGCATTTAGCCAGGATGTTCACGGCTCCTTCCTTACAGTGACGCAAAAATATTCCGAGCTCGTTTCGAACATGGATCTCCTGTTTATAAAGCAAGTGCTCTAACCACTGCGCCACGGCCGCACAAAACTTTAGCCATCCTAAATATCCACTACAATGAAATTGTTGATTATAAACAAGTCTCAAAATTATTTTTTACTTTACATCCAGAAAAAAAAAAATTAAGTTTTTGAATAAAAATTAAAACCATTTACCAAAGTATAATTAATCTTTGTATCAATACCCTTTTTCTAACAAGGAGCTTGCTTATACGCCTATGCAGTATAAAAATAGAAAAAATATTCTGAGAACAATAAATTCGTTATGTAAACATTATTTACACAAATATAGCTATGTAGGGGAGAGTTGCCTTAATTGGAACACTTTAGGAAAAAATATTTATTAACCAAAGATGGCTTAACTATGAAAACATTTATGAATTAAATAATATAGATATACAACCCTACTATGCTTTTATTAATGATTCGACTGTATTGATCGCACCCTTATTGGATATAAACTTTGATTTTTCAAGGCACCATTTTTTTCCAATAAAGGCAACTGGTCTCCTTGAATGGAACACATATAATCTTTAATTAGAACAGTTCTAATATTTGAATAAATTACAGCTATAAAACTTATGGCTCAAAGGAAAAATTAATTGATTAGCTTTTTAATAAAAGATATTTAAAAGATATAATAACAAATAAAAATTACAACAAATATTTAATCCTTTTTTCGCAATTCATAAGTCTTTTTTTCTTGCAGCTTCTGCACTTGGGATGGTAGTGGTGATATGTGGTGTGCTGTGGTGGCGATGGTAATTTTATTTGATGTGCTCAATTTCATTTGGTCCATGGTGATTGAGTCAAGTGCTACTTTGCTTTCCTGTGGTTTTTGCAATAGTTTGGCAGTTATTGGATTTAGTGTGAGCTTTTTTTTTGTAGATTTTTTAATTTGTTTGGAAGCTATTTGATTTAGTGTGTGCTTTTGATTTCTTGGTGTAATTTCTAGAGCACGTCTATATGGGGAGCTTGTAAGATCAGCCGCCTGAGTTGTTCGTGATCTTCTTTTTTTGTTTTTTACTTCAAGTGAAACCACTGGCAAAAGAGACAAAGTTGAAACTGAAACATGACATTTTAATTTTTTTTCACTTGATTTATCTGTAGATAGTTTTGTCATCCCATCTATACTTTCAGATGACTGAAGATTGTTTGAAGGACCAACATCAGTAAATGAAGAGGCTGTAAAATCAGAATCAGTGAATACATTTATGTCCAAAGCCCACAACCCACTAGCCTGAAATCCTTCCATAGCAATTCTCAATGATGCTGCCTGACTATATGCGTCACCAAATAATTCTGCAACTTGCCAAGTTGTTACTGGTTGTGATATATGTGACCACATCCATTTTCGCATAGCTTCATCATAGTATGTACCAAGTGGTCCAAAGAACGCAACGTCTAATGGTTACAGTCTGTGTGTAGTATGGGAAGGTAGTGATACCATACGCACTCCAGCATTTCGTGCTAGATATATCGCTGCCAAATTTTTTGAATGTGTAACATGACCATCAAGTATCAACAAAACTTTTGATTGTTTTAAAGGTTTAACAACTTTAATGAAATGATTGAGCCAATCTAAAAAACCTTCATTTGACATCCATCCTTTCTCTTGAGTACTAAATACAGTTCCTGGAGGTGCACCAATTGTTATTTCTGGCTTCATTCTTTTGCGTTTATATATTAACATTGGTGGAACATAAAATCCTGCTGCAGATACACAAACTACAGCTGTTACTGAATTTCCTTGTTCACTACTAGTCATAATTCCAACTCGTTTTTTGCACCTTGCACTAATAATTTCTATCTGACCATCTTGTACTGTTGATAAACTAGTTTCATCTATATTATAAAGTCTGTCTGGAGTTAACTTTTCTTCCATGTATAACTTTGAAAGTAAATTAAAGAAAGATTGCACTCGCTCTTTATTAAAACCTTGTGCACGTGCAATTGATGTTGATTCAGGCCCACGAAGCGACAGTTGTGGGTGCCTTTGCATAAATGCATAATACCACTTTTTTCCTGCCATTCGTGTTTGTTTGTTAAAATTATGTGTGATGTTGTTAGCTTCCGCAATATCAAATGCTAGACGAAGAAGATCATCAATCCTTAATCCAAAGTACATCAATTCTAATAATAAACAGTGATTAGCTAGTTCTGTTTCAATTTCATTAGGTAAGGTGGTAAGTCGACCATGAAATTTCACATTTGCAACAGCAACTTTGTTTTTTTCATTTATATGCCTTGACAAAGTTGCTTTTGGAATACAAAATTCATAAGCAGCTTCATTTAAGCTGATTTCTCCTTGTTTTATTGCTTCAACAGCCTTTTTCAAGTTTTCTACTTTCCATTTTCCATATTTTCGTGGTGTTTGCATCTAAAATAAAAGCAAATTACTATGAAGATACATAAGGAGAGTTTTATAATCTTATTACAGGCTTATTTTTTCATATATTTATTTGTTATTCATATATGATTAAGTTAATTATATACTCATTATATAATCATTATTTTTCATCATTTTTGTTTAGTTAATCATTAACTATATAAATCAAAATCTATATAAACTATATAAAGTTTGCAACTTTATATATTAACTTCTATATACAGTAAAAAACTTATGCTGGGTATATACTTTATGTTGTCTTACAAGTTTATCCGTTAAATAGAAATGTATAACTTTTGTAAAACTTTTACATTTTATTTTTTACTAAAAGATAAAATGATTTGTTAATTAAAGTATACGATGTTTACAATCAACTTTATATCCTTAGACTATGACTAGACTTTAGACTATGAAAAAAATTTTGTGAAAAATCATTTCATACTTTAAAGCAAGACTAAATACCAATTCCAAAAAAGCAACAAATTTCTAACAATAATACTATGTCTATAAAAGAAATTCGCTTTAAAAAATATTATACAGTCGGACTAATGAAATTTTCTGATAATTCGGACGTCAAGTAGCGTGTTATGAGATGACATCTTTCAATTACGGCAACTTTTGAAGTTCCATTCTGGGCAACATAGGACCATGGTGTTGTAGCAAAATATTTACATACAAGTAACAACTTACGATATAAGCTCTTAATATCACATAGACTTGAAACCCTTAAAATTTAAAATTTAAAAAAAATTACCATCAAACTCAATATCGTTAAGCTTCTGTAATCGTTTAAATGCAACGATAAAATTAGATCGCAAAAAAATTTTTCTTTAAAAAAAAGTAATTTTATTCACATACGTGCAGTTTTTAAGTTTAAATACTAGAAGTTTCAAAAAATGAAGAAAATTATTTTCTTTACAAG
Source organism: Hydra vulgaris (assembly GCF_038396675.1). Classification (NCBI taxonomy): domain Eukaryota; kingdom Metazoa; phylum Cnidaria; class Hydrozoa; order Anthoathecata; family Hydridae; genus Hydra; species Hydra vulgaris. The sequence goes on from NC_088922.1 coordinate 33,142,258, forward strand.
AAAAAATATTCATGAAAGTAGAATAAGTTCCAGTTTCTAAATAAAGCTAAGTGTTCCAATTAAGGAGCTGTTCCAATATATATATATATATATATATATATATATATATATATATATATATATATATATATATATATATATATATATATATATATATATATATATATATATATACATACATATATATATATATATACATATATATATATATACATATATATATATATACATATATATATATATACATATATATATATATATATATATATATATATATATATATATATATATATATATATATATATATATATATATATATATATATATATATATGTATACATATATGCATTTACGTATATGAATAAATAAATGTGAAAATAAACTTAATGTAGGACAAAGTTTCTACATTACTTTATTTTCACATTTGTTTATTCTTGTTACTACAGATGGTTCCTGTTTCCAGTAATTCTTCAATGACAGCAATGCATTTTGTTTTTTGCGATATCTTTCTCCGAGAACATTTTGTGCATTTGGGCAACTACTCATTTTTTTTTTTAGTATTAACACTTTTTGTATCAGCAAAGATCATTCTTATTTAACTCTCGAATTTATGTTAATCAAAGACTTTAGTAATTCCTACTATAAGTAAAATGCTTTTTGGCTTAAAGTTGAAATATTGATGCCATTATGTGACAATTGCTTACAGATTTTATCAGCTTTGTTTGCTAATACTCATGTTAATATAACCTGATTTTTTTGTATTTTCTGATTGGTAGATCATTATTCTCATTTTTTTTCATATTCATAATCTGTAGACTTAAAAGATGAAAAATGATTAAAAAGATGGTATTGTCCGATAATTTGAAGCTGGAATGGCATTCTGCATATTTCTTCAATTGATGATTATTATATAAGCACGTCCTCGTTTTTTTGTATGATTGCTGAAATCAAATCAGTTTTTTATTCCTTGTTTTTATGCACAGTGTCGTTTCACTTTAAAGAATAGTCTTGTAAAACGAGTTCAATGATTTGTTTATAAATATTAAGATAAAAGATATAACTAAACACAAAGAGAAAGTTTTTAAAAACTATTAGTAGAGTAGAGTTCTTAACAGTAGCGGACTGGCCCGGTGTGCCACTATTCTATAGCACAGTGGGCCGGTACCTGCTTAAACGTTTTGGGCCTCAAGCAAAGATATCTATAATTTTATATTTGCACTTTTTTTTTATTATCTTTTATTATAATTTATAATATAATATAAATTATTGTTATATTGGACGTGGCCGTTTCCCGTTAACACATAGACACATAGTATAAAATATTAAAATATAAATAGACATCAAAATTCAAAACAAACAAAAATATTTTGTTTCTGCGAACGTTATCGTCTTATCGGATATTGGTATTATATCATAATTATATGACAATATCAATATACGCCATGGATAGCAACGTATTTACGTATCAATAATCTATAAATAAATACGAAATATATGTGTGTGTGTGTGTTTGGTTGTGGTCAGTGGGTGGTACCGTGGTGGTGTATATCAGGAAGAAACTGACTACAACTGCCGGAACAATTATTAACTTAATAATAATTTGTTGTTGAGTATTACCTATACTGTTCGTCGTACATTTACCGGAAAGTACAATAGGTGCATTTACCTAACAAGTATAATATAAGATACGACTGCGGACTAATTGTCAATTCTAAAAAATAAAAATGAATAAAGTTAAAACTATTCGTAAAGGAGGAGCGGAAAAAATTAGAGATAAACGAATTGCCGAGCTGAAAGCAGCAGGAAGTCATCCAAAACAAAAGAAATTACAATTTTGTTCAACTATCAATACACGAAGTGGTAAGTTTATAAGTTTATATAATTCAATTCTGAGTGGGTATGTTATAGATAGTATATGTATATAAATAATAAATATATATGAAGACATGAAGTACCTTAAGTTCTTAAGTACCTATTTTAATTTATATTGCATTAACATTTTTAGATAACTTTAATGATGGTACATCGGAATTCGAAATAAAAACAAATAATCCTATATTTTCAAGTGTAAGTATTAAAGTATATTATATACCTACCACCAGTCTTGTTAAGTATTCGAATACTTGTATTTAAATACTTTTTTTGTATTTTAAATACTTTTCAAATTCTTTCAACCCGTGTATTTTTAAATATTTAAAAAATACTTTGTTTTGTATTTTTATTCGAGAATACTAAATACTTTTATTCTAGTGTTCAACTCGAAATTCCAATTACCAATTTTTCGTAATATACTAATTTAAATTTTGTTTCTAAAGTATTATTATTTAATGTTAATAGTTTTGACTTATGAGAATTTATAAATAAGGTTTCCCAAAACACAAGCAGATAACAAAATGACTGAAACCCCCATCTGCTCCTCTCTACCATGGCATACGGGACACTTGTACTTACTACTTATTAAAGAATTATATTTATTCATTGAAACATTAATAAATAAGTTTAAATATCTATACATTTGCATATCGTGTTAATTATATATTATATATTAATAATTATTAATAAAAATAACATTTATCAGGCCGAGATTTCGCTGCGTAGCGAAAACGCGTAACGCATTTCTAAGTAACTCAACGCATTTCTAAGTAACTCAACAGCAAATATATTTTGCATCGTTAGAAGTTATATTGCGTCACTAGCATCTTTTCAAGTACATTAATTAAAGCATTGTAATTAAAGTTATTTTATTAACTCGTTAAAAATCATACAAACAGTTAGTTTTTTTCTCACTAGAGCAAAAGTTACAAATAAAATCTAAGTTCTTATTTAAAAAATCATTTTTATTATTTTTTTCAAAATAACTAAAATTTTTTTTGAAAAAATATTTTTTTCATAAGACGTAAAATAATGTTTGTTTATTTTCTTATGATTTTACAGTTGATTTTTGATTACTTTATTAACTGTTAATAAATTTTTTCTTATTTAATTTGTGAACTCCTTTTAATAATGTTTTTAAACAATAAAGAGTTTTTTTTTTGTTATTTATCAGTTAACGATAACATATTCGTGATCAAAATTTATTTTCATAAATTTTCAAACGTCATTGAAAAGTATTCTTAACAAGACTGCCTACCACATTAAAATATATTAAAAGTAAATAAAGAAAAATTTTACTCAAAGGTATTTTTTAAAAAAACCTAGCTATACACTTTTATTTTAATATTGTGTTGTAGACTATAGAATAAAAAAACTTATGTTTCTTATTCAAAATAACTTATATTGGAATTATCATTACAGGATCCTGTATGTACTAGTACATCTACTGTGCATAATTCAAATAACTTAAACATCAATGAAAAAAGTTTGGAATTAGTAATAGAATCTTATGAAACGAAAAATCCTACATTTTCTAGTGTGAGTACAAAGTATTAAAGTATCTTATATACCATATTAAAATATATAAAATGTAAATTAAAAAAAAATGTACACAAAGATATTTAAAAAAACTAATACTTTTAAATAAATTTGTGTTGTGTAGTCTTGTAGACTATAAAATACAAAAAACTTATGTTTCTAACTGTTTGATTGCATTAGGTAGAAGATATTATTATGCGTTCTAATATCAATATCAATAGTATTATAGTTGATGAGACAGGTATTATGAATAGCAGTACTGGAAAAACTGGTTCTGATTTTATTTCGGTTTGTACATCGACAACTGACATTCCTATTGTGAGGACATTTACTTATTGCCATTTTAATTAGATAGTTTACCCATTAAATTTATATGAGATTTTTTTTTTTGTAGAAAAATTATGGTTATACTATACAAGTTGATTTAAAATTTCCGACAAAAATAAAAATTTAACCGTGGTTCAAAAATTGGAGTTTGTTAATACAATTCACCCTTGTCAACCTAAGTTTTTAGAAAATGTAGCTTGGTCTCTTCACAGAATATATAATCGAACAGACCTAAAAGGTAATTTAATACCAAGAAAATGATTGACTGTAAAATGTAAAGGCAATAATTATGTAGAAGCTGTTTATTGCACAATTTGCATGGTATTCAGTTCTTCAGCTAGTAATTTTTGTTCTGGATGTACAAATTTCAAAAATATATATGCCACCATTGAATCACATGAAAATAATCAAGTTCATGGTTTAGCTGTGGAAGCATATATTTTAGCATCCAATAATTACAATATTGAAAATTTTGTAAATATAAATATGATGAATTTAAAAAAAAAAACAAGCACTTGAACGTATTCATGTTTTAGAGCAAGTTTTTGAAATTGTTAAGCTTTTGGGGAAACAAAATCTCCCTTATAGAGGTTCAGGTTCATCTGAATCTTTATATAATATTAACTGTGAGAGTATTAACTATAATAGAGGAAACTTTTTAGAACTCTTAAAGTTTACAGCCAAGCGAGATTCAATTTTAAATGACTATTTGACAGTTGCAATTGAAAGTAGTAAAAAGCGCAAAGAAAATATTTCTAATAATTCTAAAGGAAGAGGATCTTTAGTAACAATGCTCTCTAAGAATACAGTTAATAAAGTTATCTTAGCTATATTAGAGTTAATAAGAAGAAAAATTAAAGGTGAATTTGGAGATAAACAATTTAGTATACAAGTATGTTATTTGAAAATTATATTTTTTTTTTTATATGTGTATATAATACATATTTTAAATATTTTGTTCATAGGTAGACAGCACACAAGATATAGGGTCTACAGACCAAGCTGCTGTTTGTATACGATATGTTTTTAAATCTGAAGTAAAGGAACGTCTCTTTGCTGTATTAGAAGTAAAAAATTCTTCTGGAAAAGGCATGTATGAATTATTTAAAAAATGTTTTGATGACCATTCGATTAATTTTAAAAACATTGTTGGTGAGTCTTTTGATTGTGGTGCTAATATGCGAGGAGATTTCAATGGACTTCATGCGTACATAAAAAAAGAAAATGAAAACAGTATTTACATATGGTGTTATGCACATATTTTGAACTTATGCATTTGTGATACTTGTGATAATAAAGATACTATTAAACTATTTGGATTATTGAATCGTCTATCAACATTCTTCTCAGACTCTTACAAAAGAATGAATGTTTGGAAAGAACAACAGGAACAACTAGGAACTGGTCAGAATAAATTAAGAAAACTTCAAAAAATTGGTGAAACCCGATGGTGGTCACGAGAAAAAGCATTAAAATGGGTTTTCAGTGGTGCTGACTGTTTATATCCAGTTGTTCTTAGTGCTCTTAACTTTGTTACCACATCAAGTAAATTTGATTCAAAGTCTTCATCCGAGGCCTCGTCTTTAATAGAAAATTTATGCAATTTTAAAACCATATGTACAGCTCATGTATTTTTAAAAATATTTATTACTGTTGGTTCTTCGTCAACTTATTTACAAACTAAAAATTTAGACCTCCTTGCTGCATGGGAAATGGTAAAAACAACTATTAAAGAAATAGATAAAATTAATTTTGATGATGTTATGTCAGAATCAGAAAAATTTTGTTTGGATATGAATACCAAGTTAACAACTGTTAAATTACCTGAAGATATAATTGTCGAATCCGAGTTTAAGCAAAACAGAACAAGACGTACAAAGCGAATGTTGACGAAATATGTAGCGATGAATCACCAATAAATCCCAAACAAAAATTTAAGGTTGAAGTATTCCTGTGTATTATTGATCAACTAAAAACTAGCTTGTCAGAGAGATTAATAAATAATACAAGTTTAATTGTTGACATGCAATATCTTTTACCAAAACATTTTAAGGATTTGAAGTCAGATGATCTTCCAGAATCAGCGTTACAAAAATTGTCTACTTTGGCGTCAGTAGACCATCCATTGTTAATTGCTGAATTAAAACATTTTGCAAGTATTTACAATAGTGTTAAACAACCGCTGAACAAATCCATCGTATAATATATGATAGCATTGATGACAATAGCCATGAAGAAGATGATGGGATTAATGATAATTTATATGAACTTCCTACTGATATCAGGACAGGTATAATAAAAAACAATTTAGGTTGGTTGTAACTTAAACCTAGGTGTATAAACAAGTATAACTAAAAACTTAATAGGTAATTCATTTTTTTTTTAGGATGTGACAAGTCTATGAGAGAAAATGATAATGGACATAATCGTGATTCTTGTCTCTTGTGTGTTAACTAATTTATTCGCTTAATATGCATTCTCCTTTATATGCTAATCTTTTTACTGCCATAGAATTTGTATTAACACTATCCGTGAGTCAAGTAAATTGCGAGCGTATTTTTAGTAAATTGAAAATAATTAAAAATCGTTTACGTTCTTCTCTTGGAAATGAACACTTAGAAGCATTTCTCCTTATGGCAGTTGAAAAAGAAATTTTAGACGAAATTGAATTTGAAGACATACTTGAATGAGTAAAGAGTTCATCACCGTTAATATCTAAGCTGTTGTCAAAATATTAAATATTTCAATTTATATTAACTGTACCTAACTATCTAAGTACCTATAAGGGCATAAGGCCATAAAGTATCATTACTTTTATTTTGTTTAATTATGTTTTATGTTATATCAAATTTATCACGTTGATTATATTATTATGTATTTATGTTATGTTTTCATACTAATTTATACAAGATTTTAGCAAAAGTTATGTTGATGACAATATCAACTATTTAGATATTGTACAACAACATAAATATAATAATCGTATAAAAACCATTAACATATTCATAACATTCAGTAATTATTATTTTGTATAAAAGATAATTTGGCCTTCGACCCACAAAGTTTATAAAGGCCCGTAATCACAATGTGAGTAAACATTTTTTTTTTTTTGGGGGGGGGGGGGGGTTGGACCTGTAGTAATAGGGCCGCTAATAAACTTGGAATAGTGGGCCGAACCCTTCCCAGTCCGCCCCTGGTTCTTAAGTTCGTTGTTGTTTAATAGGTGAATACAAAAGAACATTCACGATATTTATATTCTACATATTCTTAAGGGGAATGTTAATTGTCTATAGAATAATATCCAATCATAAAGTAGTAGATTTAAACAACTTATGTTAATGGGTGCAATACACAGTACCATCGCTTTTTTAGTACGACAATATACATAAATATTTTAACAACACGAAAAAAAAATTTTTAACAAATTCACCACCTAAAACTTTAGTCACTACAGTCGAGGAGACTACGAAATTATTGATTTATTTTTAAACAATAAAACTTTACAAAAACAGTTACACGTAGGGATGGCACTTTTACTTATTTTGATGTAAAAATGCGAATTACTTTTACCCATAAATTACTTTACATAACTCATATAAAAATATATAATTTACTTACATTTCAATCAAATCGATCAAAGAAGTAATTCGTTTTTATTCACATAGATTATATAAGGTGTGAAACTTAATTACTTAAGTTAAGTTTTTTAAATGAGTAACTGTTACTTGAAAAAGTAATTTACTTTTACAAGTAAAAGCTATTTACATTTTTACTTTTACTTGTAAATGTAACTTACTTTTAATGGTAAGTCGTGTAAAGTAATTTGCTTTGAAAAGTAATTTTGGTTATAATTATGGAAAAATTTTACATCGAAATGTAATTTACTTTTTAAATGTAAAAAAAAATTGTTTATTAAGTAAGTTATTAAGTAAACTTACGTAAATATATTATTTAAAAGACATAACACATACTTTACAAAGATAAATAAAACTACATCATAAAACCAAATTACGTGTAAAACTAATTAGCAAAAACAGCTTACATAAAAGTAATTTGAAAAAAATTGTTGTTTACATTTACAAATAAAAGTAAGTAAAATTCAAGTTATAATATTTACTTTCTCAAAGAACAGTCATTTCATGTTGATTTCACATAAATTTCGAGATAGGTAGCGTATTCAAATCTATTGCCTGTTTGAGGGCACTTCTGGGTAAAACATCAGGTAATACTCTGATGTATGTGGGCAATGTTTGAGGTGGGGCATTGTAAATGGATTTTTTTTCACGTATATTGTAAAGGGTAATTCTATTATAATTAGGGGCAAATATAGCCAACACGCGCGTATACCAGTAGTGTAGAGACGGGCTCCCTGTCGCATGAGTGCTAATAGGGGCTGCTAAATAATCATTGATTTTTTATTTCTTTTTTTTTTTGTTTAGCAGAAATAGGTTAGTGGCCATAATGAAACTTTATCGGGAAAGGAACGGGGAACGGGAGCATAGTTTCTAAGCTATGGGTAAATCATGCATGTGTAAATGACTAAATCACTGTTCGTTAGAGCGTCCTTTTTCTACATTTTTTTTTCTTTGTATTTGCCTTTTCTAATCAAGTATTTTGTTATGGTAATATGACGCAATATAACACTTTTGGTTTCCGCAAAGACATCGACTGCTAAAACAGTTTTCAAAAAATTATAAGTCATTTAAACTATCAGATATAAATTATATGATTAAAGGATTGTTTATCAGATATAATCTTTTATTGCGTTTTATCATATATAATTAGGGATGGCAAAAATCCCCGAAATTCTCAATCCCGGGATTTCGGGATTACAAATTTGTCCCCGGGAAATCCCGGGATTGAATGAAAAACTTACAATCATAGAAGATAAAGCCTGCGAAGAACTTTTAATTATCAAACACTATTATATGATTAATTTAACTGATGAAGTAAAGTAATTTAAACTATAAATAACACCTTTAAACGATAACACAAAATAACAATGTTTAAAAATAATATAAGTATACATTAATATATAAGAGTTATAATTCGTTTTGAAAGCTCCACCTTAAAAAACTCAAAGCGTCCATCATTTCATCGTTTAATCGTGTTCGATTTTTAGAGCATAAAAACCCAGCGGCTGAGAATGCTCGTTCAGACTCTACACTTGTTGGTCGTATAGATAGAATATAGTTATACACTTTTTGAAGGTGATCACCTCTTGTGCCACCACTTTCAAATAAAAACATTTCTTTTTGAATCTTAGAAGTTATACTTTCTACCCTTATAGGTGTTGTTCGTATAGCTATCAATCCTTTTTCCATAACTTCGTTTAATTGTTCACTAATTGTTTTGACTTTCTTATCACCTTCGTCGCTTCTTAAAACCTGGTTTAGCTGAACATCACAACTGCTGTCTGCTGCTGATGCTATATCTGCGGGATGAAAACGCTTTATCATGCTTACTATAATCTTTTTATTTTGATTACTTGTATTTGGTACAAAAACATCTGTGATTTTCGTTGATGTAACCTGGCCATTATGAAGATAATAAACTAAGCTACTTAATGGTGTTCTCCTCTCTTTAATTCGGTGACTCAAAGCAGCATACAGTTATTTCCCGATTTCAGATTTTTGTTGTTTTATTTTGGTCAACATAAACTCTAATGCGATGTCAGCTGTAATTAAAGTTGCTTCTCGTCGACAAAGTGCTTCCACAGTGGCTTTAACAGGAGTCAAAAGTGCTACTAAATCAGATACAATTTAATATTCATTTTCGTCCATCTTAATTGAATCGTCAATTTTGGAATCCAATTCTAAATCTAGAAATGCCTTTTTAACACAATATCTTAATTTGTCAAATCTTTCAAGCATAAGCAATAAGCTGCTCCATCGGGTTTTACAATCCATAATCAAATGGATGACCTTTCCAAACTCAATTTTTACGTACTTTTGTAAATAATTTTCATTTTTGGTTGGAGACCTTTTAAAGATTTTTACAATTTTCCTGACTTTTGTTATAACAGGTCCAAAAACTTGGTGTTTAATAGTAACCTCAGAAGTTTCATTAAACAAAAATGAATTACTTGAATCTTGAATACAATCTTCCTCTTCAGAAGCATAGTCATTAATACAATCATTATCTTTTTCTTCATCACTGTGGTTCTCTAAACTTGCAAAGGTAGTGTGCTCATCATCTAAAATTTCATCGATTTCCAAGTAATTGGGGTCATTTTTAGAAAGAACTGATATTACTGCCAGCTGTAGAGCGTGGGCAAAGCATAGTTGTTGATCACTTTCTATAATTTTTCCAAGTTTCTTCATGACGCTTGCACCATCCGTGGTAATACCAATGATATCGTCCTCAAGTTTTATTTTAAAATTGTTGAGTCTCGTTTAGAAGTGAAACGCACTTTTCTGCTGGCATAGATCCTAAAATGCGAATCAAACCTAAATTCCAATAACTTTTCAACTCGTGTACGTTCACATTTATGTATCTGCAGTTTCCAAAAGAAGTCCACTCATCAAGCGTTAAGGAAAACTTGAAGCCTCTTGATATTTGATCAATTATTTCCTTTATAACTAGTTTTTTAACCTGTTCATAGTAGTCTAACACCATTTTTCGAAAAGTGTTTCTTGATTTTGGGACATTTTTAAAGCCTCGTGCAACTAACCCAGCTCGTATATCAGAAGAGTTGCAAATTGTATTAAATGATATACCATCTTTTGCTGCCATACGGGCAAATACTTCAGGTAGGCATTCATCTTTTTTCGATGTTGTTGGAAAATAACTTGTGATTTTCGGTTTTTTATTTTTCGGTTCTAATAATTCTTTTAAAGTTGAAGGTGTCGTGGATAAACTTGATTCCTGCGATGTTAATTTAATTTTATGTATAGAAAGTAAATGGGTATGAAGACCTTTCGTTGAACCACCAGCAATTTTAAATATTTTTTTGCATGTAATTATTTTGCATAAGGCTGTTTCATCTGCTCCTTTTAAAAAATGTTTCCATATGAGATTTGTGCTGTTGAATTCAGCGTAGTTAGTCATGATATTAGGCTAATTTCTATCTTATTGAAAAAAAAAAGTTATATTTTAAGCTATTTATTGACTAATTATCTTTATTCATAATTCAAAATGAACTTATGTGAAAACAATTATACTTCGAATTAATAAATAAAGTTTATTTAATATACCTTCCGTATTTAATAACTTTTAATGTTAAAGAACTTGTGACAATCACGCCAACGTTAAGAATTTAAAAAATAAAAGGAAAACATTGCATGGAGAATAAGCAGCTCAACAAATTTTAAAGCGAAAATTTAGACATTTTAATTAAATAAATTAAGTTTAATCAATTTTTGTTTTTATTTATTGTTTATTACAATCCCGAAATCCCGGGAAATTTTAGAAACTAATCACGGGATTTCGGGATCATGAATTTGTCTGTAATCCCGGGATTTCGGGATCCCGGGATTGCCATCCCTATATATAATCTATTTGAAAAAAGATGGTTAGGAAAGCTGTTCAATCTTCTACTATAGGTTGTGGGCACCTCAATAACCTACTTTTTGTTGCGTTGGTGTCCAACTGACAAAAATAAAATCTTATTCAATTAAAATAGTGTTTTAAATTTAAACTTTCAATTTTTTTTCAAACGTTAGTTTGACTTCACAAGTTGTTTGTCGGCTATTAGTTGTCCCAGAATCTTGCGATTGATTTTTCACTACCTTCCAGACTAGCTAATGCTCTGAAACTTCCAGCATTTGTGTAAACTTAATAAAAGTACATGTTAAAATTTGTTTTCAGAGCTAACTGGAGAATTTCACTTTTTTGAACCTTTTTTTTTTTTTTTTTTACTTTATCTTTCAGACTTTACTATGATTTTACTTTATCTTGACAGCATTTGTGTAGTCCCGATGAACATGCATTTTAAAATTGTTTCCTGGACAAGAGGGTCGTGCCCTTATTTTTTTTCTCTAATATTTCTTTAAGGTTGGGGTTTATAACTTTTTAGAAAGAAAGGTTTTTTGCAGAAAGGCTTTGAAAATATATTTTTTCGATTTATATGTTTTAGTAATAATTTTTTTCGGGAGGAAATAAGTTAGTGGCCCTGATAAAAATTTAACGTAAAGGAGCCGGACATATTTGTAGTTATGCTGCTGCTTTTCACTTTTCTGGTTCTGGTCAGCCTTGGTCATAACAACCACTCTAACAGAAATGAAAATAAATTTTTTTTTTGTTTATTTATTAATAGTTTTTCATAAAACTGTTGTCTGGAATGAACTAAATTTAATTAGTCTATTCCAGACAACAATTTATCCTTTATTATTCTATTATCTAACAATTATACTAGTTGGTCATTTCCAGAAAAAACTTTTAATTTGGTTAGATTGGTTTTTAGCAACCACGCTAAATGAAGGAAGCCAAAATACAAAACTTGCAAAATGTAGAGCCATTTCCAAAGCAAGATTAAACCAGACAGTCTTTTAAAAAAAACTTTTAATTAACTGATGTAAATAAGATCAAGATTAATTGAAAATAAATTAAAGTTAAAAAAGTAAAGATGTAAAAGTAATTAACTTAAAAAAAATGTATAGCCTTTTATAACCACAACAACCTCTTATTTTAATTTATTTAATAAAGCGTATTTAGTAGGATGGTTCAAAAAATGCACACTTTCAAGTTTAAAATTATAAGGTCGATCGTGAAGAAAAGAATCTTGATGTTATTTTATCACATAGATGAAATAACATCAAGTTCTTTTTTTTTCAGTAAATTTTTGTTGCTTTTTTTTACTTTAAATTTTCAGAAATTTAAAGTTAAAAAGTTAACAAAAGTGCTAATTACAATATTTAAACAACCAGATTCCAATCACATATTTAAAATCAGGCCTGTGCAAACTCAAAACATTTATATGATCATGTTTATGTAAAGCTTTTCAAAAGTATTGCGATAATGGGAGTCTTTTAACAATAAACCCCTTAAATGTTGACTTCCCTTTTATGCCATTAGTGTGAGAGTGATGAGTTTATAACATTTATGAATACATTTTTTAACATTTTAAACTAAATTTAGGTTCATTAACAAGTCTCTAATGTCATGCAATAATCTCTTAGTGTTCAAAAACAATGACCATATAAATTTTGAGCAACCTCCCCAATTATTTAGGGGATTTAATAGGGGATTTGATAATTATCAAATTAATTTTTTTTTCAAATATAATTTCGTCATTGATTTTTTTATTTTTTATTATTACATACAGACATTCTTTAATGCAGTGATGGATTTTTAATTTTTATAATTTTTTATTTTCCTGAATTTGCTGTTACAAATTATTAATTTTGTTTTGTAAAATATACGAAAGGCGGGGAAAAGAAGAAGACAAAAATAGTTTTATTGCCAAGCCCCTAAATATCCGTACATAATAAAGTCATTAAAAATTGATGATCGTGTGTTTTTCTGAAGTTTGAGTTTAATAAGCTTATTTTAGTTGACAATTATAATTTTGTATTTTTTGGGAATATATCTAAAAAATTATAAATATGCATCTGAAATACCAAATTCTCCTGTTTTAGTATGTTATTTTAGAAAAAGGTGAATCTTTTTCTAAAATAATATGCTAAAACAGAAGAAATATTGCATAAATAACAGAAATTCCCAGGTGGCGAAAATCAGCATTTTTAACACCTACTTTTCTTTGCTTTTCATCGCGGTCAAAAAGAAGCTGAAGCCGCTTGTGTATACGTTGCATTACACATTGCATACGCAACACATTGCCGTACACATTGCATACGCAATGTGTGCGGAGAAGGTGTCAGAAATGGTTTGCGAAGTTCAAAAACAGCGACTTTGACCTCGAAGACATATCTTGCAGCGGACAACTTACAGAATTCGATGAGGAGCATCTCAAGGCACTTTTGAAGGAAGATGGTTGCCAAACAAGTCGTAAGTTAGCCGAAAAAATGGACTGTGATCATAAGACGATTCTCAATCATCTTCACTCAATGGGATTTACCGAAAGGTTAAAGCCTGGGTGCCTCACAAGCTTAACGAAGTCAACAAAGAAAATCGTCTTCAAAACGCTGCTTAATACCTTGTGCGCCATTGAGCAAAACGCGTCCAAAAACAGCACTTTTTGTACCGAATCGTCACGGTTTGTGAGATGAGAAATGGTGCCTATACGTCAATATGAAACAAAGAAAGGAGTGGGTGGCCCCAGGAGACACGCCGATGTTGAGAGTCAAGCAAGATCTCCACCCGAAAAAGACCATGATCTGCGTTTGGTGGGACTGGGTAAGCATAATACACTGGGAAATGCTTGAAAGGAACGCAGCAGTCAACAAGGAGCTCTACATTGCCCAACTACAACGCGTAAATGAGGCTATGCGACTGAAAAGACCTGATCGACAAGGCAAAAATTGGGTCAACAACTTCTTTGACACCAGACTCGGCAATTTTTGGTGGAGTGGCATCAACAATTTGGTCGAGAGGTGGAAGAAGGTTGTAAAAAGTAACTGCAAACTTATAATTAATTTATTGTTATAATTATTGCTTTTTGTTTAAAGATACTATTTGTTTAAATGAAGTTTTACTAAAAATGACCATCTCAAAATAATGATCAAAAGTTCACTTATTCGTTTTAATATATCTGTTTATTTATTTTTTATGCAGCTTGTAAAAAGTTTTGACGATAAAATTAGAAGGATTTTTTTCAGAAATCTAGTTTGTATTTCTAAAAGCATTTAATTTACTACGATAATAAACTGTGATGTTGATATTATTTTGTCCTACGTCCACCTTTCTAAGATCCTACGTCCATCTTTCGAAGATCCTGTTAAAATTATCTTATCCTACGTCCACCTTTCGAAAACTGAAGCTAAAGTTTGATTGTGTTTGCTGCTAGACTAAAATAAATATTTTGTAGTAAAAGTTTTTCACAAAACTTAAGAATATTCAGTTGCTCATTTTTAACTAAGTAGAACTTATATAAGTAACAATGACGCTCATATTTTTGCATACACTTTTAGACAAACAAGCAACTCTTTTTTTTTTGTAAAACTAAAAAAGTTCTTTTTTGTTACGTCTCGCGTAATTGCAATAAACAGACTGTTCGAGTGACGTTATCAGAATATTTGAGTAACTATTTCAATTTCAGCAACAAAAATAAGACGTTTGGCTTAAATAAAAGTTTAAGATCAGTGTTTTTACAATCTTTCCACTTTAGTTTGATACTATTCTTTGATGTCATGTGATTATTAAAACTATTTTTTGTCATTGAACGCGCCACAACTCTAACTTTTGGAATTTTATTCAGAACTCCTAATTGAAAAAATATGCAAGTGTATAGATGTATTGTTATCTGCAAATATATGTATGTATGCTACTTTTGGAGGTGAACAATCCTTTTTTTTTTTCTTTATTTAGTGATACCTGTTTAATTTCAACCAGATGTTTAATCTTTCTAGCTCTTTGTTCATACATTTGTAAAGGCCTTTGATTGAGTTCGACTTACGCAAATCTTATTTTCTTGTTTTCTAAATTCGCGACAATGAATTAAATTAAATTTAATTGTTGCGTATTTACCCCGACTGCAAAGATTTTTAACTTCTTCCCAAAGTTTCTCTCTTTCATTGACTCAATAGCAAAGTCTTCATTTATATATATTCCATTTCTTTTTAGATTTTTAAGTGAACTTAAGATTTTATTTTTATCTTGGTAGTTCTGGAGTTTCACTACGATAGTTCTTGGTGTTTGTCTTCTTTATACGACCCAATTCGATGTGCTCGTTCCACAATAACTTTGCTTGAAATTTTAAAATTGTTGATGAAAATTTTTTTCACAGATTTTTTAAAGTCACTCCTTTCTCTTGGCGAATCTTACTCCTGGAGAATCTTTTAGACTATCGATTTTTATGTTGTTACTTTTATGTTGTTAACTTGCTACTAAAGTGTTACGACTTCGTAACAAGAAGATGGGGTGGTGGAGGCGGAGGTAAAAAAAGGTCTAAAATTGCGTGACCTAATTTATGGACGACCCTTTATTTGTATTTTCACATTTAGACACCAGTATCTCGCTTTAGTTTATTAAAAAGTTTATTGTTATTAATTATTAACATTATTAATTTATAACTTTAGGATTCCTTTTGAATGTAATTTCGAAAGGATTTATTTTAATATATATTTGGAAGTGATCGCTAATACCAGTTTTGAAAATACCCATCTAAAACAACGTTCTTCCAAATATACTTCCAGATTATTCAAAAGGTTGTGCAGAAGAAACTAAATAGCCTTGCGATAGAATCGCTATGTGTGAAGCCATATTACCAAACGTTAAAGTGTTAACACTTCTGTCTACAAACCATTGCCAAGTATATTTGCCATGTATATTGTTTCATTCCAAAAAACAAAAAAATAATATACCATCTATACTTCCCTCATTAAAAATAGATATAGAAAATATTAAAAGTACAAAAACAACTAAATTTCTTGGGATACTTATTGACAAAAATATAACTTGGAGGGCCTTAGTGATACTAGGAGATATTAGTACAATAAATACCAAAATTTCAAAAAATATTGGGATACTCTACAAAGTTAAACCTATGTTGTCTCAAGATAATCTTAAATCTCATTATTTTTCCTGCATCCAAAGTTATCTTACGTATGCTAATATTTCATAGGTGTCCCCACAAATCCAAATTGAATACTCTTTATTTAAGTCAAAAACGTGCATCGAGATTAGTTATAATAAAGATAAACTCACCCATCACATTTACTAAAAACCTTGAATCACTAATTGTTTACCAAATCAAGATCTATTAAAATATTATATTCATGCTTAAATACAATCTCGGACTAGTCCCATCGCATTTTTCAGATAACTACTTTTAAATTAACTCTAATAGATATATCACAAGAGCTACAGGGAACTTCACATTGCCTAAAAAAACAACAAAACTCTCACGATTCTTTATTTCCTACCAAAGTCCGTACCTATATGATAAAATAATACCCGAAAATATAGAACTTAAAGCATTAAATAATCCTGCTACCTTGAAAAAGAGTAGAGTTCCTCCTGACAAGTAAAAAACAGTTAAAAAGCTACACAATATCTCTCAAAGGTAATCGAATAAATTTACACAATAGACTCAAACACCTAGGGGTTTACATGGGATACAAAGATATCTATTTTTCGGGCAGCTGTCCAAACTCTTGTTCAATCTGAAGTCCGTTTTGCTCATCCAAAATCTATCACACAAATATATAAAACCTTGGTAATACCAACATTAATTTACGGTCTTGAGCTTTGTAAAACCAATGACGTAACAATGCAAAACCTCGGTGGAATTGGAAGGAGTGCATTAAAATCACTTTTCAACCTTTCAAAACATTGAAAAATTGTTTACACTCTTTATTTAAAATTCAAGACATATCAAAATGCATTCACCAGATTAAACTGAACTTATTTATCCGTCTTTTGGATAACAAATCGACGAATGATATTATTGAATCTCATCTTAATAACCCCGCGGTAAAACAATCTTTTGTAGATGATGTCCAGTAGGTGTGTAAGTGGACTAAGTTTTAAAAAGTTAATGAATGAAAAATAATAGAATACGTTTTATTGTTGAGAAAAAATAATAATAATAAATATATTTTTGGAAAACAAAAGTGAAAATAATAAAAAAATGTACAATAAGTATAAATGCTTTTACGAAAATCTTTTCAAGAAAGATAGAAAAAATTATTATAGTAAAGAAATTACAAAAAACAAGTTTGATGTAAAAAAAAAATATGATGTAATCAACTATATAATGGAAAGGAGTGAAATAAAAACTGCTATACTACCTCAAAAAATAAATACCAATAAAACTGATATTCATTTTCCCTTACTAATCTCGTTTGAATTTTTTAAAAGCATTAACCCAAAACTTTAAAAAAAATTATGACCACACCAGTGGCGGGTTTAGGGAAGGGGGGGGGGGAGTTATGCAGCATAACAATTAACAAATGAGCAATGTCAATGGAGATGGTAAAAAAGCAACTACTGCAAAAAGTAAACAAATCAATATTTCTACATATTTTAACAACAAACATATATTATCAGAACCGGTTAATAATACAGAAAACTTAATCATGTTGATACCGTGCACTTCTCAATTATCTGAAAATGAAAAAAACACTGCTTGCAGTATAAAAAAAGATACTTTAGAACCTTTAACTTTAAATGAGGATAATGTATATTATTTAAACTCAATGTCTTTAAATCAAAAGACAAGATATGGGTTAGTTAAAAAAAATGTTTGCCTGGATCTAATTTTATTTATCCTTTTTCAACACTTGTTAAAAAAGGCAAAGAACTAAAACGATATTTAAATCAATCTCATTTCACAAAATTTCCTATGCTTCTATTATAAAGATGGTTTCGAGTAAAATAATTTTGTTGATAACGAATAAAAATTAATAAACAGGCGGTCTTAATAAGCTTGGTATGGGCAGATAAATTTTCCCATAATCATTTAATGTGTACAAGCACGCAAGAGAATGTGTAAAACCATATTACCCAGTGGGCACAGTACGTTTTTAAAACGTTCTTTGGACGTTTTTATTAGGTTTAAACCTTTTTTTTTTTTTTTTTTTTAAACATATTCGCTTCCAACAAGGCTGCAAGCAGCCACTAATTAAAGTTGGAAATTACTGTAAGAGAAAAGATGAAGATTGTAGAGCAAGATAAGGATTGACGGACGATTTAAAAGATTGCAAATTATATGAATCAGGAAAGCAAGATGAAGGAAGCGAATTCCAAAGAACTGATGTTCGAGGAAAAAAACTAGACGAATAAGCGTTTTTGGAGCACTTAGGAACAGTCACAGTAAAAGAATGAGACATAGTTCAATGACAAGTAACACATGAATGAATTTTAGTAGATGGTACAAGAGGCGCTAGCTCCTTAGAGCAGGGCCCACTATAGTATTTATAGAAAAGAGAAAGAGAGGCAACATTACCCTGGTGTGACAATATTTGAAAGTTGGCTGCAAAAGCAGATCCAACTATGTTTAAAATGCCTTTTTGCACCTTATCTAAAAGAATAAGGGCATCATTCAAAAATCCGCTCCAGATATGACAACAGTATTCCATACATTGATGGATTTGAGACTTATAGAGATAAAGAATTGAATCCAGAGTAAGAAAATGACAAGCATGTCATAAAGAGATGCAACCTTAGCAGATGCTAATTTTGCAACTGATTTGATATATGGTTTCCAAGAAAGATTGGAAGTAAGAGTTAATCCTAGAAGATGAAGAGTAGGTGACTCATCGAGTACATCACCGTTCATAAATATAGAAAGATCTAAATTATTGCGATAACGATTGGCTGAAAAAAATTGAGTTTTATCTGTATTAAAGTTCACCAGCCACTGTGAGCCCCATGCTGTAGCAGAAGTGAGATCCTTTTCAAGCTCAAATGCCCCCTCCAAGCAATCAGAGGGTGTTGGTTTCTTATCACGACAAGAATAAATGGTAGTATCATCAGCAAACAATGCCACCTTAGATGTGAGAATATCTGGAAGATTGTTAATGTAAATTAAAATGAGTATAGGGCCAAGGATAGAACCTTGAGGAAACCTTGAAGTTACAGAATAAGAAGAAGAGTGTTGTCCATTGAGGACAACTTTTATGCTACGATTGGAAAGGAAGGATTAAATGATCTTAAAGATGTTGCCGGATACACCATAAGAAGAAAGCTTATGGAGAAGACCAGCATGCCAAACTTTATCAAACGCTTTTGAAATGTTAATAGCAATGGCCTTAACCTCTCCACCTTCATCTAATGCATGATAAAACCTGTCAGTTATTACTGTTAGCAAATCAGCTGTAGAACGAGAAGATCGAAATCCATATTGATGGTTAGAAAGTAAGTTATTAGATTCAAGATGAGAAATTAAGTGTTTGTTAATTAAAGATTCAAAAACCTTGCTTATGATAGGAAGAAGACTTATCGGACGGTAGTTAGACGAATCAGATCGCTCCCCAGAATTTTTGAAGATAGGGATAACAGATGCGGCTTTCCAGCAGGCTGGAAAGCAAGACTCTGATAAGCACTTGTTAAATAGTTTTGAGAGTATAGACGACAGCTCCGGAGAACACTTCTGCAAGACAATAACAGGTATATTGTCTGGGCCACAAGCTGCAGAAGAGTCTAGGCAGGAAATCACTTTAGATTCAGATGCTGGAGTGATATGAATGTCAAGCAATGGATCAACCTGTTTGTTGGCAATAACAGGTAGAACGCAATTAGTGGAATCAAGAGATGATATTGATGAAAAGTTTTTAGCAAACAGTTCGGCTTTGTCTTTAGGTGAGGTGACAAAGTCTGAACCATACAAGAGTGGTGGAATTATAGATTTGCCCTTATTATTGATATTATTAAAGATTCTCCAGAAGTCACGAGAGCCTAATTTTTGAGATGAGATACGAGATTTCATGACCTGAGAATAGCGGGTTTTGGCGTTAGACAAAACCTTTTTACAGTTGTTTCTAGCAGTAATAAACAGACGTCTGTTTTCTGGAGAATTGTTTTGCTGATATATATGGAAGTAACGGTTTCGATTGGCAATCGCAGCAGCACAGTGTGAAAAAAACCATGGAGGAGAGTTAGGTTTGACCTGGAATCGTTGGGAGGGAATAAAAGATTCCATGCCAGCCTGAATCCATGAAGTTATTTAAAAAGCACATTTGTCGACAGGAAGACGAAAGATTTTTACCCAAGGGCCATCACGAAGAAAATCACGGAATCCCAGTCAGCTTTACTGTAGTTGAACGATGTTTGGTAATAGGGGTATTCAGGTGATGAAGAAGAATAAGATATTAGTTTTAGAGAGATCAAACCGTGATCAGAAGAACCTAAGGGTGAATGTGGAGAAACTGAGCACTGACTAGGATCAGAAACAAGACATAAGTCGAGTAAAGAAGGTAAATGATTAGGGTTGTCAGGAAAGCGAGTTGGAAAGTTGACTATTTGAGTTAGGGATTGAGAAAGGCAAAAGTTGTGGACTTTAATGCCTGTCGAATCACTGACACTAGAGCCAAGCCATTCAGAGTGGTGAGCAATAAAGTCACCAACAACAACTATATTAGCCGATGGATAAAGAGAGAGGGCTTGGTCAATATGATCAGAAATAACATCAAAAAGAGTGCAGTCTTGAGATGAAGGAGAGCGATATAGAACAAAGAGAAAGACAATAGAGTGAAGTGATGCTAAACGGAAGCACATGAAAGAATAGTCTGTGGATTCAAACCTAGTTTCACGACAAACAGGAGAATTCTTACGAATGTAAATGCCGAGGCCAAGCATGTGACTATTGGAGTCTTTACGAATCAGAGAAATAATAGCCCAAGCAATTGCCTCATTACTACTAATAAACCCTAAGCCGTAACAAAGGGCTCCAAATGTGGCCTCCGCAATGCACACCAAAAGTACAAACAGGGACACCATCCATGCGCAACATGGCACTGTTTATACTTTGATGTTTTTCAGCTGTTGATGGAATCAGCCTCTCTGAGAGCTACCACAGGGTTCAGGAAACCTGACTACCAGCCGGCCTCAGAACCATAAAACTGAGTTTTAGACCTGTACCCTCATTAGGAGATAATAGAATGAGTTGTTTAGTCATAAAAACAGAGACACAAGCAAAACCCATGCATTGAGTCAAGAAGATCCAGCATTCAACATCCTAAACTGGAAGCAATGTATTAAAAATACATCTGCGCAAGCCTAATAGATGAAGAAGGGGTGCGAGGCTGGTCAACAGATAGAAACTCTTTACCTCTTAAGTCTTAGCCTAGGAGGCCTTCTACAAGACAGTAGCTGGGTGCATTTAACATCTGCCCATGATGAGTATTTTTATCGAGACACCATCTCTAGCCTTTACTCAACCAAGAGCCCCAAGGCAGGGGGTGTTTTAAATCGGAGTTGGCCTCTCCTAGCTTTTGGTTAAAAAGGCGTATCCTACAAGGCAGCAGGATAACCTGATCTGACAGGATAAGCAGGATAACCTGATCTGACAGATCAGGTTATCTGATCTGACAGATTATCAGATCTGACAGATCATATATATAATATATAAATATATATATGTATATAAATATATATATATATATATATATATATATATATATATATATATATGTGTATGTATATGTAAGTATATACATATATATATATATATATATATATATATATATATATATATATATATATATATATATATATATATATATATATATGTATATATATATATATATGTATATATGCAGTGATTTGATTCTATTGAGATAAAAAAAAAAAATTTTAATTTAAAAAAATACCACTCTTTGAATTATTAAGTTAAAACCATTATTTGCTATTTTATACTTTAAATTTGCTTTATCGTTCAAATCATTCTAAATTTTTTATTTCTGATTTGTTTATTTTGAAGTTATTTTAGAGAAATTTGTTTTGTTATTTGTTCATTAGAACATAGTTTTATATTTTGCTTCTTGGTTAAATGACAGTTTGCATAGATGACAGTTTAGAAGTGACAACATAAGAGTATAGAGTGATAAAAAAAAAAAGGTATTAAAAAGTATTAAAAAAAAGTATTCCTTTAACACATTTGTTTTTTTGAAAGCAACAATTTGTTTATTAGAAAATGTTTTTATATTTTATTTTTTGGTTACATTACGGTTTGGTTAGATGTCAGCTCAGAAATGACCAGTTGACAGTTTAGAGTGAACAAAAATAAAAAAATAAAAAATAATATTCTAACATTTTTGTTTTAATGAAAGCAATAACTTGTTTATTAGAAAATGGTTTTATATTTTATTTTTTGGTTTGACAGTTTAGAAGCGACAAGATGTCAGTTTAGTGTTAGCAGACGTTTTTTTCAAAAAACATTATTTTAATAATTTTGCTTTAATGAAAGCAACAATAAATTTGTTTACTCTTGCTGACTGTGATGCAGCTCAACGATCACTACAAGAGTGCAACAGTTAATAGACCAAAATTTCAGTTATGAAATGACATTTTAAAAATTAAAGATGTCAGTGAAAAGTGTTTCTAATACATGATTATGGTTTCCTTTATTTTAGGAAAATCTTAAATGTGTACTAGCAAGTCAAGACATTTTTAAGGGACCAACCGTGACATGTTCGAAAAACCAAAAACGTAAGGTTTAGAAATATACAAGACTATATACAACCAATTAAAAATATGGTATATTATTTTATTACTAAAATAATATACTTGTTAGCAGTATGTTAACAATATTAGTAAAAATGGAATAGGTGTTTGATTTTTCCAATTCTTATATTCTTTTTTTTTTTTTTAGCTATGACTTCGTTATTATTTTATGAGTTAGCCTACTATTGAAATATGATTTTAATTTAGTAAAGTTTCATGGTTTGAAATTTTATTTATTAATCATAAGTCATCAGTTTGGCAGAAACAAGAAGTTTTCACAATTAAGGTTAAATTAATTTTTTTTACTGCTAACATTAACAAACCAGTTGTTATGATTAATTATAATTATTTTGTTTTTATTAAGTTTTATGTTGTGAATCATGTCACTCAGATGACACAAGTCATTCAGATGATTTATGTCACAATATTTATAGCCTATTTAGGTATGCTAGTTGCACCTGATACAAAAAAACTCTATTAAAAGGTATTTATTTTATAAAATTGTGTTTAAAGTTAAAGAAAAAATGTCAGAGGTTACAATTGGAGCAAAGCATATTTAAACATATTAAAATTACATCATTAATTTAAACATGCTAAAATAATAACCTTCCATTAAAACTAATTGCAGAATTGATCTAGGTATTGAATATGCCATTCTACGTATTGAGTATTTTTAAATTTACACTGTGTAGGATTAAATCTAGTATAAATTGTCCATGCTCTTTGGAAAACTTACTATAAACTTTTCAGCAAACTTGGATGATGGCAATATGTGGTAGGTAGGAGGGAGTTTTATTATACAGCAAATAAAAAATTGTACTCATTCAGAAAAGTTCGCCCAAAACAAGAGTTCTCTACTATTTTAATGGCTTTTATACATGCAACTATAGGTCTCAGCTGAGGAAACGAAGATGTAAAGCTGTATTAAAAGACTTCTTTCTGTCTATCCTAGACAGATTGCTGAACAACGGGGAGAGTTTAATCTAAATTTGAACATACATGGAGTAGCCTTAAACGTTTAAAGAGTTCTTTAGTTATTTTTTATATAAGAGTTTAATTTATCCTTAACATAGATATACTGTTCTAGAGCAGGAACAGGAATTGTTCACTTTTTGTTGGATTATGTACAGTATTAATATTATGAATATTTAATTTTTTTTTGTAGTTTAGTATTTTGTTTATATTAGTTGACATTTATTTAAAAAAAATTGGAGCCCCTCAGTTTTATACTTAGCCCCAATTTGCCCCTTGGAATTTTTTATTTAATAAAAAAAATTAAATTTAAGTTCAAAGACTTTTTAATAAAAGAGTTCATTACAAAATTAACGTTATTGCATTCTCCTAAATATTCATAATTATAACTATTTTTTCATAATTATTTTATTCATTTCATATTTTATTAATTTTTTATTCATTTCACAATTATTTATTCATAATTATAATTATTTAAAATTATAATTATTTATATAATTATAAATATCCATAAATATAATTATTGCATTCTCCTAAATATGTCATATTATAAATCTGAAATAAACATGAAAATAATGTACCTAATATAGATAACTTATATATCTGTTTTGATACTGCAGTAGTTGTTGTGAAATATTGTTATTTCATGTAAGAAAATTTAAACCTTTTAGAAAATAATTAATGCTGAACTGATTGTCATCAAAAACAACTTCGATGACAATTTATTAGCATGTTTCAATGGTATATGAAAAATACGATCATAAGTCATTCTGATCAATTATAATCATTTGGTCATTTCATATGACTTGCCAAAATTAATGTTAAAAACACAATTTTATAACATCGCTTTGCTGGGCAGAGACTTCAATCATAAAAGTGTCAATAACATTTTTTCTAGAACCTAGCATTGCAATTCCCTTGATAATAACGCCATGTCCTTGAAATATCTACAAGTTTTCGAAAAATATTTTCTAAATTATAATTTTGTATTGGAATGGGGAAAACTGCTTTTGTAACATTTTTATTTGTAAAACCTAAATTTATCATATTGAATTACCAATTCATATAATGTTTCAATAGCAGCGAGCAGCAAACAGCAGAGTGGGACAAATATTATTCAATGCGAAGTTACACAAAAAATTATATTTTTCAGAAAATAGGAACAATTAAAACAACTTATTTATAAAATGAAAAAAAAATTTTAATCATTATTTAATTAAATTAATTGTTGGAAGAAGATTAAATAAACAATCCAAAGTATAGATAGATATTGGTTTATCACAATTAAAGATTTATTTGTTAAAATAAAAAAGTTAAGACTATGAATATGAAAAAGAATTTAAGAAAAGTTAAGAAAATGAAAATTTACAACTAAGGTTTTGTTGATTATCTTAGTTATAATCCAAGAAATCTTTTGTTTCTTAACTTAACTCAGCACTTAGTTTATGATTCAAAAGTTAAAAATCAAATTTTGAGGTTTAGCTATCAAAATCATTTCTAGCAGTATTAAGTCAAAGTTGCAGAGATCACCATTCCTAAAAAAGAGAAAACAAATTAAAAATTGCATCTGTTAATATCTTGTTCAAGTTAATATCTGTTATAAAATTTAAAGAAAATCTAAGTCACAAAAATAATGTAAATTATATTATCTACAAATGCATATATAGGTAAGCAAAACGTGATAAGTAATGTTGACTTTCTTTAAGTAACATTTATAAAAAGAAAAGGGAAAAAGAAGAATAATATTTATAAAAAGTTGGTCCCTTCCCAACCCAAACCCTTCTATGTGTTATCAACTCCCTTGCAGGTTCTCCCTAAATCAGTCTATGTATGTACTAAAGTATGTACTCTTTTTTTGAAAATAAATTTCTGGCTTTAAAAATCAGATAAACATTTAAATATGTTTCTGTTTTTATCTTTGTAATTTAGCATTTCTTTGCTTACAGGAAAATAAAGAAATGCATGGCGTCCTCTTGGACGCCATGCATTTCTTTATTTTCCTGTAAGGCCTATTTAAATGTTTAATAAATATTTAATAATAAAGATAAACCATGCAAAAACATTCTTTTTTTTAAGGCATTTTTTTCATTGTTTTATTTGACCTTGCTATTCATACATGTTTCTCAACGTATCCTACAAAATTGCGAAAATGAAACTCCTTCACGCCCATATTTTGCCACCACATCACAGTGGTCCAAATGATGGACAAAATGAAAAAATCTATATTTCGGGACTAAAATTTTTTAATGATTTTTTGAAGCTAGAATGAAATTTTAATTAAATGGAAAAGACTAGAGGTCATTGTCATGCCTGGTTAAGAAATGACAACCTTTCGAAGTTTTAAAAAACATGTAAAAAAACGTTCATACCGCAGAATTAGATTTTTCACATACATTTTCTAATTTGAAATATATGCAACAGATTTATAGACAAAATGAAAAAAAATATTTTATTTGTCACGAAATTGATTGAACAAAATAAAAGTATTAATTTCAATTTTTTTTTTAACGTTTTTAATAAAAAAATTTTATTTCTTTTCAAAAAATTGAATCAAAAAGTCAGTCCACAAAAAAAAAATCTCCTCAATTTTGTATACTTCCTCAAATATCTCAAAAACCGGAGATTAGCTAATACTAAACCATATATTATTTGGAAAATTCATACTGTTGCCATTAATTTGGTATGCCACATATATTTACCGAATACCCGGTTTAAACGTTATTTGTGGTTATAAAAACCACATTTAACGTTTTATTGTTTCTTTAAGCCTAATGCACTAGATATTTTATCTAAATTTCAGCAAAAAATACCAGAAACAAAGTAATATACTTTTACTAAAAGGTTTTTTTAACGTGTTCAGTGTTTAATGTTTGTTCTTATTCTGAATTAAATAATTTTATTGTAAAAAGCTCTAAGCCATTTGGTGACAATTATGTGGTTAAACAGTTTTTATTGTTAATTATTGTTAATTGGTATATATGGCTTTTAATGTTAATTTTTGGGGGTTTTAATTCAATATAAACTATTGCTAGAATTCGTAAATAGGAAGGTTTAATTTAGTGATGAATGTCATTACCTAATTCCTGTGTTTCGTGCAAGCTAACTACGCAACATAAATGAAATTCTATACAATATTTTCATATTGTAAATACAAATCATTGTTTATGGTTTACAAAATTACATAATTAAAAAGTTTGATTCAGCATAAAAAGGCTATACACACAGTGGTCGCAGAGGTTGAATAAATTTACACACAGTGGTCGCAGAGGATCATGGTTTTTGCCACTCTTTTATGGGAAATCCAAGCAAGTAAAGAAAGGAGGTAGTGCTGTTAGGAAATTTTCAAACTAGAAAAAAGAAAAAAAAAGTTTTTTATAACACCCATAAAAAAGTGACGCCCTAGGCAGATCAACACCCCATCTTTTCCCCCCGTTGCTACCCCAATGTTCACGTGTCAGCTACTTGACCTACCCAACCCTACCCAAAAATTCCTTATCTAAAAACAAGCTAATCAGAAAACTTTTCATGTTTAGTCCATGCACTAGATCAGGGTTCATAGCCAATTATTTATATAAAATTCATTTATATAATTTATATAAAAGGGTATGTCCATGTAATGGACACAGAAAGAGGGTATGTGCATTTGACGACAAAAACAAAATGCATGGTTGTGCCTGTTGACCAACTTGCTGGGGGTACAGCTAATGATTATCAAAGTCATATCACACAGTCCTTAGATCACCTTGCTAAATTGTATAGTAACTTTTAGGAACAACAATATATTAATATATAAGTACAGAGTACCATTATTGCTAATTTAAGTAATAAAATGAGTGACAGAGTGGAAGCAAACCATGCAACTGTCACTAAGTTAAAAACTTTGTGGCAGAAATCACTAAATAAACTAAATGTCACCTTCACCAATTGGATACAATTACCTCTGCTTGCAAGTCTTTACTTAAAGCATTGGAAACTTTAAAAGGGAATCTGTTTGGAAGAGATTGTTTTGCAGAGATTATCATTGTGATGTTATTATTTTCATGTTTTGTGTTGATAAACAACCTGCCTTTCCTTCTTGATGATGTCCATTGTTAATAATGATTATTAGGTAGTTTCATTATTAGAACACACTGCCTTATAATCATTCACTAAAAGCCATTATGATTCACTATAAATTAAAATAGAATATTTTGTGTGTGTGTGTGTTTTTTTTTTATTTAGCGTTATTAATAGTTCACATAAATAATCTAAGAAAGTAAGTTTTTTCTTTATACGTATACATTATTTTATCTTTTTTTTTTCCTTAGGAGCATTTAGAGCATTTAAAAGCAACTTAAATTTAAATTTTCAAGATTTGGAAGGACCGTACCATATCACTTTTTATACTGCTATTTTTTAAATTTCGTCACTATAATGATCATAACTTTTTGTAGAATTATCCGATTTTGATTTGATTTTCAGTTTTAGAATATTTTTTGAAAAATTCTTTCTAATGATATATAACAATGTAATATTTAAACAATTTGAAATTTTTACACACATACCTAATATATATATATATATATATATATATATATATATATATATATATATATATATATATATATATATATATATATATATATATATATATATATATATATATATATATATATATATATATATATATATATGTCTATATACATTATATATATATAACATTGCTATACCTTTGAAGACTGATGCATCAGTCTCCATCGATGGAGAACGTATTGTAACAGAACTACTACCTTTGAATATTTTCAATTATTTTTCCAGTAAACAGATTTGCATATACTTAGTTTTTAAAAAAAATTTTAATGCCTTAGAAGTTTTATAATTTATAACTCATATCACGATCACATAACACAACATATATCTGCTAATAACACGATCAAATAATTTTATGAAAAATGCAATGGCTTTGATTATCAAGTATTTTTGTATCTGCGCGCGCATGGGTGTCGGAAGAATAGCCATTTGATTTAGAGAAGTTATTATTCCGGTGTCGAACAATAACCACAGCCAAAAAAAAACGATGATTGGTTCCGGTTACAAGAATATTTAAGATCTATATTTACGATTATTAGCGTTTTTTTTGTCACCATGTCAAAAAATTCAAAGCCCTATAATGTGAGGTGCGTATATTGAACTTTATAAATATAGAGGACTATTTAATAGAAAATTCAACAGCTAAAATCCGCAACATCTTACTGAAATAAAGATCTTATAATAAACAAAATTCACTTGCTTGAATCAATCATAGGCATTATTGATCATAAGGACTTAAAAATAATTCTTAAGAACTGTATTTAAGTCCTTATGATCAATAATGCCTATGATTGATTCAAGCAAGTGAATTTTGTTTATTAAAAGAATAACAAGGATGAGGAACTAAGATCTTAATTCCTCTTCTTTTAATAATTCCAATAATAGTTTCTTTTTTATTAAAAAAGTTAACTAAAGAAAAAAATTTATTCTTACGATTTTAACACTAACTAAAATAGTTATGATAACTTGCTTAATTTAATGTATATATTAAATAACCAATCTAATCTAGTAACAGATTTCACTTATTTAATATATAATATAAATATATTAAATTTGTTTAATGAGTTCTAAGAAAAGTAAACTTTGTTTATATGTCACATTTATCATAAAATTTTTTACAAAAATGCTTATCTCTTGTTAACATCTGAGAAAAAAAGTTTGATGAACAACTTAAAATAAGGTAGATAATAATGATAATAAGTAATGATAACAATAATAATCGCAATAATAACAATAATAATAACAGTAATAATAATAACTACAATAATAACAATAATAATAACAATAACTATGTACTCTCAGATGAGGTGGGAATATAAGGGTGGGTGGGTATTTTTGTCCAGATCTAATAAATGAGGTAGAAAGAGTCTTAATAAATGGTTGAGTAGGAATTTAAGTTTTTATCAGTAAGTTTATATTTTCTAACTTTCGAAGCCAGTTTACACTGAAAGTTTTTTTTTTAGTTTTGAAATATAGTTTCTTTGTTGATAACAATTAAAAGTTAATAAATAGGGGGGATAGGGGCCTAAATAAGCTTGTGGTGGGTAGGAAAGTTTTCTGAAAAAAATTAATTTCCCTATGTATTAAGCACCTGAGAGTATCCAAGAATTTAAGATTTGGATAAACCAAATGTTTGCATAAAGCATGTTGATACTTATAGCATATTGTTGCATTTATCATGCTTACAATATTGTTGCAATGTTTCTACAATTGGATTACATTTTTACTTAAATGTTTTAAAAATAAAGTTAACTTTTTATTTAGTTTTTACTGTTTTTTTCTTTCATTTTTAGAACACATTTATCTCAGGGTTTGCTTTCAACAAGCAGTGGGATTTATAGGTATGCTTTTTTTAAAGATTCTTTTTATTTTGCTTTTAAAAATCATTGTTATAGATCCATTTAGCATCCAAGTTTTTTCTTCCCAATTAATTTCTCCATTTTACATCGTGTTTTCTGTATTCTTTTCACAGTCTATCAAAAGTGTTCTTTGATAATTCCTTCTATACTCTTGAAATTATTTAACAAGTGTGACCTATGATTTTTTTTCCCTGCTTTTTTTCCTGCAAGGATGGCAACAGCTTCTATAAAACTGTCTAATGTCCTTATTTTAAAACATTCTCTAAATTCTTTTACTATCTTCTATAAGGTTGAAAATATGAATAAATTTTCTTTTTAATTCCTCTTAAATCTTCCAACTCCTACTAAGGAACTTTAGTCCCTTCCTTTAAACCTTCCAACTCCTCATTTCAAATCTTTATTTTAGGTATGCTCTAAAAAAATTTTAGAGAGTTTTTTTTAACTAAAAGTGAGCTACTATTTCACTTTGTTATACAAACTTTTATTTGTTACCAATTTAAAGCTAATATTATTTGCTACCAGTTATAGTTGATATTATTTCCTACCAGTTTTATTTTATTTGCTATCAGTTCAAAGTTAATATTATTTGCTATCAGTTAAAAGTTAATATTATTTGCTACTAGTTTAAAATTTATATTAACTTTTGTATTACCTGGTTGATGGCACCCATATCAGAAGTAACAATATTAAATTTTTATCCTATTTTTTCAGTTTAATTTATTGTTGTTAGAAAAATATTTTTTTAAACACCTTCGTTAACAGAACTTCCAGCATAATAATAGCCTATAGTTATTTTGCATCACGTAAATATTCCTCCAAGCATAAAAAGTAAAGCATGGTCAGCTTGGTCATAATGTTCAGGTATGTAACAAGTCCACAGCATGAGCTTGTAAATGTGTCAACACTCTCAGATATTGACATTTTATCAAGAATTAAAGCACCTTCTTTTTCATGAATTTTTTTAACGAACTCAAACACTCTATTAAAATTCCCCTTCAGAATTTTAACAGATTTTTAATTTAAATTAAGTTTTCATAACCACTTTGATTACATGTTAATTTGAGTTCTAATGCTTCATTTATAGTATCATTTTACCATTTGATAAATTTCATATTTTTTTTTACTTAAAGATAAAATTCGATCTTCTTTAAATACTGTAATTACTCTAAATTTCTCTTTCAAAGAATTTTTCTTTTGAACAGCATTTATTGTTGTTTTGGTTTTAAAATGTTTATTTTTTTCTTTTGAATAATAACTTTTTTCCTAATTCTTCAATTTTGCATTTAAATCTTGAATAAGTGAATTTTTATCAATGTCAGTAGCACAAAGTGATTCAGATATCTCATTGTCATTTTCTTTAATTAAAGTATTTTTCACAAGTTCTTCACTTCTTTTTCAATTTTGTTTTATTTTTATTTTATTTGGAATTGCCTTAAGATTTTTTGAACCATCTTACCAATTTTTTTTTAAATCAACATCAACGTGTAGCTAAATAAAATAATTGATCAAATATTATGTATTCATATGGATTCTATAATGAATCATTTCTTAAACGAATTACATAAAATTGTATTTTTTTTTGTGCTTACTTCACATAAAAAGCTTGTGTTTGTATTCAGGTATTCAATCATTTAACTATAGAAGTCCAAATACACTGCTGTTTTTAACATCTTGAAAAGTAAAAAAAGTCTATCATTTTGTCAAAATCATCATATCAAGTATCCACTTTTGGCAGTGATGGCAAAAGTGTATACTTGATATGATGATTTTGACATTTGATTTTGAGGTTGGTAATGCATACCAACCTTAGTGGTAACAGTAGTGGACAATATTTTCAACTAGAAAATATTGACTCCACTTATTCGTTCAAAAAAAGCAATTAATGTTCTTCCAACATGATTCTTTTTATTCATGACAATATTAGCCTTATTTGATTTTCAATTTATTGAAAAAAAGAAAATTTTATCTTAATTTATATTTAGATTTGTTTTGTTTATCTTTAAAACATTACTACTTTTCAAGCTAGTTGACCATGTTGCTTAGCTTGTAGCTATCTGCTAATACTGTCAGCGAGTGGAATGGCTTTAAACAGTTGTTTTTAGGTTACAAAAACCTAAAACATTAAAACCTATCATTCATTTAAAAATATAAAACTTGTTTCTTTTTTATTTCTTAATCATATCAAAATGAATTGAATAAAATTTAAAACAAAAATAAACAAATAATATTTACAATACAAGAACTTCCAACATATTAAGCATAATCCAACTAAACATAACTAAATGAAGGTGTCCTCCACCATATTCTTTGTTTACTAAATGTCTTTTAAACCTGTTCTATTTTGGTTTGAATTTGGAATGAATTAGTTCTTCCCATTGCTTATATATATATATATATATATATATATATATATATATATATATATATATATATATATATATATATATATATATATATATATATATATATATATATATATAAATAACCTCTAACTGGTTGTCAGAAAGTTTTTCCGTATTTTGTTGACAAAAAGTAAAAATTAAAATGCAAGAACGGAATTTTTTTTTTATTACTTGATAGACTGCCTGTCCCAACCAAACCCTCAGTCAATGTAGCAGCACTCCCTTGCGAGTCAGGCTATAAGATAGTCAATGTAGCAACACTCCATGCATAATTTACAGTAAAAATGAATAAAAATAAAAACATTTTATTAAAAAAATAAAAATAAAAACATTTTATTAAAAAATAAAAATAAAAACATTGTTTATATTATTAAAAACATTCAGAATGTTTTAAAACATTCAGAATGTTATATATATATATATATATATATATATGTATATATATATATATATATATATATATATATATATATATATATATATTATATATATATATATATATATATATATATATATATATATATATATATAAATCCAATCAATTAAATTGCTTCTTTTTTTTTTAACAGAGATTTAGCAGTTACAAATTCTTCCAAACATTTCAAAGGTTACTTTTTTAAATTAATTTTTGTGTCTTGATAATTGAAAAGTATAAATTACAGTTGAAAAATTTTTTTCTTCAGATAAACATTTAGTAGAAAATTTTAATGATGAGGAACCAAGAAAGTATGTTTTACTAATTGTTTTTGCTAAAATCACTTTTTTTTTTAATGTTGTTTTTAACTTTTTTTAATACTTTTTTTTTTATCTTTTTTGTACTTTTTGGTTTTGTTTTATGAGCCTTGCATATGTGCAACATATTTGCTGTATATGCCATATTTGCAACAAATTTGAAAGTCCATATTTAGTGTTTCAATTAAGTTTAAGATAAATTTTTGATATATTTAAAAAAAAAAAAACATTTTAAAAAGTTTTAAGGAAGTTAAAGATATGAAAGATATAAAGATTCCGATTTAATACAAATTATTAAAGTTATCTAGCAATGCTGTAAAGTATATAAAATTTGTACTCATAACATTATACATCAAGGTGCACCTTCATACCATCATACATTGACATACACAATTATACACAGACATGCACCAACATACACCAACATACACCATCATACCACCATACATTGACAGATACCATCATACATAGTCATACAACGTCATTTTAGATTTGCATGAAAAGTCAAAAAATCACAAATTATTAATGTGATGAGTTGTGTTCTCTTAATAATCCAACAAATGTTCTATAAAAAAATTGAAATAAATTAAGTTTTGTAAATTACGTAAAAAATTTAATCTTGTTTTTCTGATAAATCCTTGAATAATTAAAAAAAAATATTTTCTAAAAAAAAAAATAATTAAGTTTAGTAATTCACAATTTTTTTTTTAATTTGTTTCAAATAAAATAAAATTGTTATTTTTAATTTTATTCTTTTGACATTTAGCTAGTCATAAAGCATTAACTGTAAAATAAAGTCAAACACTAACAATTAATTTAATTAGAAGGCTATTATTATAACGTAACTTTTATAACTTTTGTGTGCTATTATCATAACGTAATTTTGATAACTGTGCTATTATGATAACATAACTTTTATAACTTTTGTGTGCAGCACAAGTAGTTATATACACAGCTGTAAAAAATTTAAAACAATTGTGATATATCAGCATAAGTGTAAGCATAAGTGGCAATTGTGATATATCAGTTTGAATATTATTTATATTTTGTAAGTGTTTATGTTTTGCATATTTAGAACAACTCCACTAAAAATTGAACTTCCGTCTTATAAAAAACATGAAAGAAATTCATTCTCTGACACAGAAACTGATAAATTTTTAAGTTCATCAATGACTTATGATATTCCAATAGGAGTGCATGACAATGAAAAAACTATAGTTGAAAATACTGTCAAGGATTTTCCTTTATTTAAAACTGGTAAAAGTAACGAATTGTCATTTGAAAGATGGCCTAATGAAAAACTTATTAAATCGATTGAATCGTTAGAGTTAACAGAAAATGTAAATAAAAACTCAGAAAATAACTTAAAAAAAGGTAAATTATGTAATTATAATATTTTACTTGCTAAAGATTATGTTTCAATTTTATTTTTTGGATTCCTATACAAATATCTTTGCACACACAGACACACACACATATATATTTTTTGAATTAAATTAAATCATAAGCGTGTGTTTATATATATATATATATATATATAAATATATATATATATATATATATATATACACATATATATATATATATGTATATATATATATATATATATATATATATATATATATATATATATATATATATATATATATATATATATATATATATATATATATACACACACACACACACAGACACATATACAGCCTGCAAAATTCAGCTTTTTTGGCCTGAGCAAACAGATGCCGAGAACTTGATTCCAAAAGTAATATTTACTTTAGCATTGCCTTGGCAACATTTTTAAAATTGAACTAAAGTTTTTAATAAATTATTATCTTATAATTTCATGAATGAGATTAAATGAAAAATGAAGAAATTAAATGAAAAATTTCTAACTTTTTTTTAAGTTTGATTTTTTTTTTTTTATAGAAAAAAGTTGACAAGACCCTATACTAGTATAAATAACATTATTAAAAGTTCTTAATTGGTTTTATTGGACATAAGTAAAATGTATAGACACTTTTATTCTTAAATATTAACCAATATTAATTAACATTATATATTAAAAGAATCCTTAAACTATAAACTTTAAACTTAGAACTTGAATAATGCAGTACTATTAAACCACCAGTGAGCTTATTAGAGTCAACCATGCTGTTCAAAATTTACTTTGACATACAAAAATTGTTAAAACGGCTCCGCGCTTATAACTATCATCCGATAAATATGATTTTTTTTGTGGATAAAGAGTTGAATTACTACCAAGCTTCACCACTTCATAAGTGACAACTTATATTTGTGCAAAGAAGTAACAACTTTTATAAATTATACAAAGAAGTATAAATTATACAAAGAATTTGTATAAATTATACAATGAATTTGTTCAAATTATACAATGAATTTGTATAAATTATACAAAGAATTTGTATAAATTATATAAAGAATTTGTAAAAATTTACAAAGAAGTGACAACAAGTTATAGTTATAATAATAATAATCACTATCATGACAATATTGTAAAAGTAGAAAAATAAAAAAAGAAGAATCTAAAAAGGCTATTCAAAGACGACATTAAAGAAAAATATGAGTGTACAAATATTTTGACTTGATGCCTTAATAATATTTTACTTAATGCTTGCAATATTCAGTTCAGAATTATTTAGAATGTTTAAAAAAAGTTTATTTAAAAAAAAAAAAGTTTTCAAAGCATATGATTTAATGAAAATATATATAAAGAATAACAAATTGTACTTTAAGGAGAAACAAGTTCTTGTATAAATAGTACTTGGTAACATTAAGGTACTACCAAGGATATGTTAGATTAGAATTTAGACCACTCTTACCCAAAAGATATCCGTCTTTTAGTTATAGATCCTGATACCACTATTTTAACCCCACAACTAATTTTACACATAATATTTATTGATGTGTTTTGCTAGAGTTTGTTGTTTTATTGATGTGGATAATATTGTCATATAGATGCAATTGCTGATGGTTCTAAAAAAAAGAAAAAATTTCTTCCTGTTCAGTCAAGATATAAACAGTTACTTGAAAAGAAGGTATAAATTTATTCAGTCATATACAGGGGTGTGGAGTTGTAAAAAAAAAAGTACTGACTCCGACTCTAATCATTGAAATTTTTAGAGTACGACTCCAACTCTGACTCCAACTCCGTCTCCAAAGCAAAATTTTAGAAAAATTCTTTGAATTCTTAAAAAAATATTATGCGATAATTAAAAAATTTTTTTTTGCCAAATATATGAAAAGTTTTTTGAAGGTTGAATATTTTGTACATGCACGTGCAATACCGAGAAGTTTTACTATTGGAGTCGGAGTCGCAATTTTGTTTAGCGACTCCAACTCTTCTGAAAATGTTGTGACTCCATTATTCCGACTCCACAGCCCTGGTCATATATTCTTTTATTTCATTACAGTTTTTCTATTATACTTCATTTTAAAAATAGTTTTTAAGAAATGTTCTTAAAGTTTATTATTATCATAAAAAATAAAAATATTTACAAGAATGTTTTTTTTGCACAATCCTTTTTATTTTGCTGAAGTGGATGTGAAGTTGATAATTAAGTACTAGAAAGTATTAAGTTTGCAAAGAATTTTCTGTTAAATAACCTTTATATTTTAATGACCACTTTTTTTGCCCAAGCCAAACAAGTAAATTACTACATATTTTAATTCTACTGTGAAACTTACTGTGAGTGAAATTCTTAACACCTGAGCCAGTTAAATCTTAACTACTTTTACTGTGAAATAATTTCCTGTGAGTAAAATTCTCCAGTTTCTATACTTTTCTATTTCTCTGTGAACTTTTGCATCTGTAGTTTGCATAACTTTTATTAATTTCCAAGACAATCTGGTAACTCTAGTAGTAGATACATCTTTATTAATTATACTTTTGACCAAAGAATATAATTGATTGAGCTTAAAAAAAATTGAGACTCAATTTCAAAAGCAGTTATTTTAATCAAACATTGTCAAGCAATTGTTTCAACCTGTTATGGCGAATCGATTGTTTAGCAAAACACACAGCAGTTGCATAATAATTGAAGTAGATAAAGCTGTAAAAATTAGGTAGTAGAGAAAGTTGTAAAAAATTAGGTAGTAGAGAAAGCTGTAAAAATTTAAGTGGTAGTGAAAGCTGATTATCTACCATGATGATTAAATATATATTAATTAATTTCTTATTATCTTTAAAAATTTATTTTATAGGAAGATGCAAGTTCAAGAACTATTGATATTAGTGCAATATATCCCCAAAATATTCTGACAACAAATAATTATAAAAAGAAAAATTGTGTTACTTCTACACCATTTTTAGCAAGTTCTGTATGTAATCAGCAATATGATGGTAGCATCTTGGATCAGTCTAAGTTTAAGCTTGATGATACTGCTATTTTGAATCAAGAAATTGTCAAAAAAATATCAATGGTTAAACAAAATAAAAAAGGTATATTTTCTATGTTTATGGTATAAAATTATTTAAAGGTTGAATAAATAAACAGCATTTACTTAAGAAATTAAATACAATTGTAGATTGACCAGTGTCAAATAATAGTTAATTACACAGGTCAACAAAAAAAAATTTTTTTTCTGGTGCTGAGCAAACAATTTGTTTTTTGTATAGCATTTCTCATTTTGATTTCAAATATGCAACTCTTTTTTTACCATCAGGTCAAGTTGTAAAGATATTTAGGTTCAAATCTTAAGTATTTAGGGTAAAGTCCCTAATATTGTCGAAAAAAAAGTTATTCAAAAGTATGTCAACCTGGGTCTCAAAAGAAGCGTATTTTCATAGAGATTTTAAAAATGTTATTCATTTGTAATAAAAATAAGTATTTTGTGTATTTTTTGGTGAATAACATTCTGTTGACTTTTTTTTAAGAGTCTTCAGCATTTTTTCACATAATTTTTTTGTCAATAAATTTTAAGGAAAAATATTTATGTTTTCTAAAATCTCTATGAAAATATGCTTCTTTTGAGACCCAGGTTGACATACTTTTGAATAACTTTTTTTTCGACAATATTAGGGACTTTACCCTAAATACTTAAGATTTGAACCTAAATATCTTTACAACTTGACCTGATGGTAAAAAAAGAGTTACATATTTGAAATCAAAATGAGAAATGCTATACAAAAAACAAATTGTTTGCTCGGTACCAGAAAATTTTTTTTTTTTGTTGACCTGTGTTATAATAGTTAAAAAAAACTGTACGTGTTCAGTGTCTAATGAAAAAATAAAATTGTAAAAATTCAGTTTACTAAAAAAGTTAAATAAAACTATAGATAGACTAGTTTCTACTGAAAACTTTAGATAGGCTAGTGTCTACTGAAAACTATAGATAGACAAGTGTCTACTGAAAACTATAAAAAGACTAGTGTTTACTGAAAATTATAGATAGTGTCTTCTGAAAATTATAGATAGACCAGTGTCTACTGAAAACTATAGATAGACCAGTGTCTACTGAAAACTATAAATAGATTAGTGTCTACTGAAAACTATAGATAGGCCAGTGTCTACTGAAAACTATAGAATTAAACTATAGAGCTATAGATTTACAAACCTTATAAAGATCATGCATTAGATTTAAATCTCAAATAAACAATGCACTGAACAAAACAATAAAATTTAACAGTATGATTAGGATTAACCTAAACAAATTTATTTGTAAATAATAACTTTTATTTACTGAACAGTAAACAAAAATTGTATATATTATTGAACAATAATTTGAATAAAATTATAAATAAAAGTTATATATATTACTGAACAGTAAATAAAAATTATATATAATAAATTATTAATAAAAATTATAAACTAGTTTACTAAAAATAAAATATTTTATTTTTAGAAAACTAGTGAAGTTTCTTAATAATATAACTTAGTCAGTTAAAAGTGAGGAAGCATAGACGGTTGGATTGAGTGAGGAAGCACAGATGGATGGGGTCAGGTTGAGTGAGGAAGCACAGATGGCTTTGAAAGCTGTAAATGTATGAGTAAGAGGACTATGACATTTGGGTTCAAAAGATCTATTGACAGAAGTAACAGCGAGCGTACTTAAAAAAATGGCAAGAAAGCAAGAAGTATAAGCAAAAAATGCTTTGCATAGGGGAAAAAAAAATTCAGGCTCAATAATATTTAGCAAAAGAAACTGATTTGTCTAACTTATCTCCTTCAAATAAAAATTTCAACTGCGTATGCGGTAGTACACTAGTTGTAGTAATCACAATCAAGAGGTTTGAGGTACAAATCCACTCCCTGAAAGTGCCACACTTAACCTGTTTCTATGTGCAGCAGTTTTGTTTAACAAGGTTTAACAGTGGTCTTGTTTAACATTTTAGATTCGTGTTTTAGAGTTTAGGATTGAGAATAAAAATAAAGCATTAAAAAAGTTTTTTGACACGCTTTTATCATTATTAGTATAGTTTTTATGACTGCAGGAAAATATGTGCCTATGATACAGCATAAAGACACTTGTGTATTTTTATTTGTATTTCAAATTGATTATATGTTTTGGAATGCGTAATACAAGTTCATCATTATGAGCAATGGCACTGCCATAGTTAGAATCCAAGTTAGAGAGATCAAGGAGTCCTACTAAAAATTTATGCATTTTCTCAAATAAAGATTGTTAAGATAGTAGGTTACAGCTTATAAGTAGTTTATACAACCCCAATAAAACTTCAAAACTAAAAATGGTTCTAAAATGCTCTGCTTCTAGTTGAAAAATTGGTCATAATACCGTCTGCAAAACAATTTTGAATGATTTAGTGCAAGAAAAACAAAAAAATAACGGGTGATGTGGAAGTTATTGGACAAATCCTAATTTCATTATTTGAGCATAATAATTACTTTTTGTGGTTTTATGCGTAGGCATAAACGTTCTATAAAATATAAACTTTATTATTTGAAACACAATTATTTAAAATGAGGTTAAATGCAGCTGAACGAGAATCTTTTCGAAAGCGACTAAAAATGTTTTATGTAAATAAACCTAATATAAAAAAAAAAATCGTAAATCATTTTGAAAAGGAAGGATTTGCTCGAAGTACAATATATGATAACCTAAAAAGACTTGAAACTGTTCAATCATTTTCTGATAGAAAGCACCCTGGTCGTCCGACATCCTGGACTAGAGAAAAGAAAGCCGAATTAACGAGACTTGTCAACAATCGAAAAGAGGTCAGTCAGAGAAAAATAGGTATTAAATTCGGTGTAAATCAATCAACAATTGGTCGTCAGTTAAAAAAAATGAATATTAAATATAGAAAACATGAAAAGACTCCAAAATACACTATAGAACAACAAATAAAGGCAAAGAAAAGAAGCAGGAAACTAGTTAACTAACTCTATAACACAAAATCGCTTCTAGTCATCGATGACGAAAAATACTTTTGTTTTGCAGGGGACAACATGCCTGGAAATTCTGGATACTACACAAACAACAAAAAGACATGCCCAGAAAGTGTTCGTTTTATAGGAAAAGAGAAATTTCCAAAAAAATTAATAATGTGGATAGCCATATCTGATCGTGGTATGTCCGAGCCATTGTTTCGCACTTCCAAGGCTGTAGCGATCAATTCATCAATCTATATTAATGAATGTTTAGAAAATCGACTTCTTCCATTTCTTCACAAGTATCATGGAGACTTCAACTATTTATTTTGGTCAGTTTTAGCAAGTTCTCATTATTCTAAAGATTCTCTAAATTGGATGGACCGATATGTCTATTACGTTGATAAAGAATCCAATCCCCCAAATGTGCCTCAAGCACGACCAATTGAAAGTTTTTGGGGACATTTGGCACAGAAGGTTTACGAGGGAGATTGGCAAGCTTCAACAGAGCAAGTTTTGATTGATCGCAAACTAAAACTACAAGAAATTGATTTAAACTTTTTACAGTCGCATATGAAAGGCGTCAGAGCAAAATTGAGATCAATTGCAGATGGTGGTGTTTTTTCATATAAAAAATAATATATTTTTATTAAAAGATAAATTCTTTATTTAAAAAAAATATAATAGTAGTTTGTTTTTTTATTTATAAATAAGTTATTGACGTTTTTATTTTGTCCGATAACTTCCGCATCACCCGTTAATAAGAAAGCAGCTGAGAAAAACAAAAACATGACCAGCAGACAGCTGAGAAAAACAAAAAAACAAAAAGACCTGCAAACAGACAAGAAAAATATTTTAAAAAAAAATCCAAATCCATAATGAATCCAAAATATAAGTATAATCAAAATGCAAAAAACTTTACAGCAAAAACAAACTTGCTAAGTCTCATTGATTTTTTCATAATGTATGGGCATACGACACTGAAATCTAAGTAATGTGCTCAAATTTAACACTGGCTTACTAAAACGTGTTGAAGAGTTTGTTAAACCAAAATGTGCATCAATAAAATGTTTGAATAAAAGAATTTACAAATATTTTCACATAAAACCATTGTTTAATGCATTTTAAGTTGTTGCTTCCAATATTTTTTATTGTAAAATATACAAATAGAATTATTATTCTCTCTTTAAAAGCTCATTTTACAGATTTTTTGGCATGAAAATTGTTTTACTTTTAAGTTTATTCAAGCTAGATGTTCTCATTTGATATGAAATATGAAATTTGTTGCTGCAA
This sequence comes from Hydra vulgaris, assembly GCF_038396675.1. Classification (NCBI taxonomy): domain Eukaryota; kingdom Metazoa; phylum Cnidaria; class Hydrozoa; order Anthoathecata; family Hydridae; genus Hydra; species Hydra vulgaris. The sequence goes on from NC_088922.1 coordinate 33,184,393, forward strand.
AGCAAAACTAACTTAAGTCCATTTATGGCAAAATTTTTTGGTTTAATGTACTTCTTAGGTGCACTAAAGTCATCTCACAAAGTATGGAATCAAAATTGATTCAACTTTTGTAATAATGAGTAAAGTTCAAATATCTTATGTCCTAAAAAAAATAATTAAGAGACATTAAGATGGTCTTGTTTTGTAGCAGCAATTTAGTTTGTAGAATTTTGTCATATTTTATATAGTTTTAAGATTATCTAAAGTCCATTTGCATTGTTGCTTCTCATAAAATTAAATTTTTAATTTTTAATTTGTTATTATGAAAAATAATAACATATTCTATAGGCATTTTAAAAACAATTTAGTTGAATTAAGAAGATCAAACACAGTGATGAATTAAAAACTTTGAATGCCTTTTTCTCAAAACAGCAAAAATGGACTTGAGATTTGCAGCGATGAAATCTTATTTTTTATCTTTTATTATTCCATGGTGGCTACAGTCCTGGAATTTCCTAAACTTTTTCAAGAATGTCCTGAAATGTCCTGGAATTGTTATTTGTTAAAATAAAATTAAAAATTCACTATTAATATTGGAATTAAATTAACTTATTTTATACTAAATAAAAAATTTATAGTAATTGTTTTAATTTAATTTTTAACAACAAGAATTTTCTATGATTTATTGTTTATTTAAAAGGTCTTTTTTATTTTTATTATATTGTTATACTTGAAACTTTTTAAAGTCTTTAATCTTAATATGTAGTTTATTTTAAATAAACTACATATTAAGATTAAATGTTTTTATGTTTAATCTTAATATGTTTCACTTATAAAGCATAAGTTAAACATAAAAATAGTTGTTTGGTTTATTCAATACATAAATATGATAAATATTTAAGTGATTCTATTACAAAGTTTACAAATATTTTCACTCTTCATCTTGCATGAAATGTCATTGACAACATGTTAATGAAATAGCCATCATTGAGAGCTTCAGTATCAACTATCTAAAATCGTATAGAAATAATTTTTTTCTTTTTTTTTAACCATTTTATAGGTAAAAAATTTCAGCATTTCTATATTATAACGTCCCCTATTTATAATGGTCTTTTTAATTCACTATATGATTATAGTTTTTATATCTAATTAAAGTTTTGTTATGTGTTTTGTTAATTTTGTTTATTCTCTCTTTGTTTGTAATTTACACAAATACTTTTTATTATATACAAAGCAATCATTTTGTTTCATTTAAATGATTTAAAAAAACAAAAATGGCTTAAAGACTACTTAAATATTTTTATAAAAAATAAATTTTTTTAAATAATTTTAAACTAATTATTTTATTCCAACAGTCACTCATTGTTAGTATGGAAGAGTTCCAACAGACACCTATTGTTAAAGTTAAAGAGCTCTACCAGACACCCATTGTTAGTGTTAAAGAGTTCCAGTAGATGCCCATTGTTAGCATTAATGAGTTCAAACAGACACCCATTGTTAGTGTTAAAAAGCTCTAACAGACACCCACTGTCAGTGTTAAAAAGCTCTAACAAACACCCACTGTTAAAGTTAAAGAGCTCAAACAGACTTCGATTGTTAGTGTTAAAGAGCTCCAACAGACACCCATTGTTAGTGATAAAGAGTTCCATCAGACACCCATTAGTAGTGTTAAAGAGCTCCAACAGATGCTCATTGTTAGTGCTAAAGAGTTCCAACAGACACCCATTGTTAGTGTTAAAAAGCTCCAACAGACACCCATTGTTAGTGTTAAAGAGTTCCAACAGTTACCCATTGTTAGTGCTAAAGAGTTCCAACAGACACCCATTGCTGTGGTCAGAAAATAAGTCAAATAAAAAGTTCAAAAGTTTTTAGGTTTTTCAATTTTTTAAAACTAACTTTTTCTAAATGAATCTTTATTTTGCTGATTTTTTTTACCAGACTGGAACAAAAATGTTTTAATGGTTTTCAGAAGTTTTAAAAAAAAGTTTTGTAAATCTATATCTTTATCATCTATCTATCTTGACAAAAGAATTTTTTTTTGGAATCCAGTGCTTGAAACCTTGTTTATTAGTTTTTGTATTGAGCTTTGCTTACTCTTTGTAATTTCAACATATTTTTTTTTAATTTTATTTCAATACTAAATAGTTTGAAATATTTTTTTAGATAATGTGAAAGGTCCCATTAAAGTATACAAGGTACACTTATATCACTGTGGACCAAAGAGACCCGCAGGTTTCATGTTGTGGCACTCAAACTAAGTCCTTACTATATAAGTTATTGGTTCAGAAAAAAAAATTTTGTAAACCAAAATGCGTTTTTACCATATACTTTATCATAGTTGTATCATATTTTAACAATGATCTTTTATTTTTTCCAGTTTTTTTTTTTTTTTTTTTTTTTTTTGTAAATAAAATGTAACAAGGGTAACAACAACAACAAAAATTCATATACATAAAAAACAACACTTAAAAAATTAAATGTAAAAAAATGTTTCTATTACTACACTTTTTCAAGATGTAATTGAGAATTTAAAAGTTGTAATTAAGAAATGTAAGATGTAATTGAGAAGATGAAAGTTGTAATTGAGAAAAAGAAAGTTGTAATAGAGAAACGTAAGATGTAATTTAGAACATGGAAGATGTAATTAAGAAACATAAGATGTAATTTAGAATATGAAAGTTATAATTGAGAAACCTAAAGTGTAATTTAAAACATGAAAGTTGTAAATAAGAAAGTGTAAGATGTAGTTGAGAAGATAAAAGTTGTAATTGAGAAAAGTTTATAATATAGATTTTCAGAAAGAATTTCTTTGTATTTTTAATTTGTTGCCTTAGTTTACCTTGTAATTTAAGGTCGCATCCTAATTTCAATGGCCAAGGTGGACATTGAAATTAGGATCCAACCTTGGATCCTAATTTCAATGTGATGTGAGTTGATTTCAATAATGGGTTAATTTCAATAAATAATAAAATATTATCAATAAAATGTAATGAAAATGGGATGTGGGTTGATTTCAATAAGTAATAAAATATTATCAATAAAATAAAAAAGTGACAAAAAAGGCATTTGTGGTTTTAGGGGTAACTGGAAAAAAGGTCAGTTAAAACTTTTTTTTGTTGTTGCTGTTGTGAAAAATTAATTTGAGAAATCAGATGAATAAGAAATAAAACACAAATAACTTATTTATAAAAAAAAATTAAGATTTAAATTCAATTTAAACAATGTCATTAAAAATCATTGTAATATTCAGTTAAAACACAGTTTTAACTGATTAATCTTGGGCATCTTCCATATTTAAAATCATTGCATAATGCTTTGTAGTATGTTGAGCAGCACGTGCACAATCACCTCCTATTGTTTTATTTTTTGCCGCAATACCAATTCTTTCCAAATAATGTATTCATTGTTCCACAACCCCAGCACCGAATAAAGATGGAATGCGAATCACACTTTTAATGTTACTTTTAATTTTAGACCAGATTGTTTCCACTGGATTTAACATTGGACACTAGGGTCCTAAACGTTACAACGGAGCTGAAGAATTTTGAAATACCCTTTCCAAACAAGCATGGCATGGAGTGTTGTCTGTTATGATGACCAAATCCTCTAAAAGACTCCCGGATGTAACCCACTGGTGAAACATAGCCAATATCTACTCATTACAAGATTCTGCATTAAATAATCCTCTGCGAGTTTCCATCATGATGATATTTGTTGTTGATATAGCTGCAATCAAAAGTATGTTTGCATTTTTTGAAGCAGGCATTTTCTTTATTACTGTTCTTTCCTGATTGGATTTCCTCCTTGCATTTTTCTGCAAAAAAGGTTAAAATTTGTTTCATCAAACCAAACTATCTGATGATCATTTGTGATTTGTTCGTTGATGTTCCTAACATATTCAGCTCTTTTTTGTTTGTTTTTATTACTGTTTCTTGTACAAAGTACCTTTAGCACTTTTTTTAATGAAAGCAATCTGCCTTCGAGATAAGTTCTGCCTTGGCAGTTATTGCTGTTCTGATGCTAATATTAAACTGTCTTCATGTGTTTTTTTATAAATTTTCATAATATTTTTGTTTTGATCCTCAGTAAATTTTTTTGGATTAAAATCACCTTTTCCGATAAAATTTAAATTTCTGCTGCGAACCCAATATAAAGCTAACTTACATTTGACCCCTAAATTTTCCCCTAGAGTCACTCAATCATCTTTTAGCTCAACACATTCAGCAACTCTTCTTCTGTCATTTGATGAAGATAAAACCTAATGTTCTCTTTCAACTTGTTCTTTCAATTCCATTATTATTACAGGTGCATACAAATGCCTAATTTGATATTAGCAACTTATCAAATTCTTGTTCCAGAAAACCTGTTATAATGACCTATTAGCTTACATTGTGAATTCACTATTACAAATTATGAATTCTCATTTACATATTACAATTTCTTATTTACATATTGTGTTTCTCAATTACATATTACGATTTCTTATTTACATGTTGTGTTTCTTAATTACATTTTATGATTTCTTAATTACATGTTGTGTTTCTTAATTACATATTACGATATCTGAATTACATGTTATGTTTCTCAATTACATGTTGTGTTTCTCAATTACATATTTCAATTTCTTAACTACAACTTTCATGTTCTCAATTACATCTTGAAAAGTTGTAGAAATAATTAAGAGCTATTTATGAGGTCATAAATTTTATTTTATGTTTGTTTTCTTTACCCTTTAACTGTTAATGGCATATATATATGCTAGACAAAACTTTCATAAAATGGTGTTGACATATATATATATACGCAAATATTTGTTTGAAGAAGTGTGACACTTACAATACCAAATCATGAGCAGTGAAACCAGTCTATATTCTAGAACATTCTTTTACAGCAATTTTAAGCTAATAATAAAATAAAATTTTTTATACTTTTAGAAAAATAAATTTTTCTAAAAGTGTAATAAAAAAGCTTGTGATGCAAAATTGAATTCAACAGAAGATATTGTTAATATTATCCTTGAAAGTGGCGATGAAGTTTCAGATTTTAGTGATAATGATCTTGATTATGTGATAGATGGTACAAATATATCCACTGAAGAGGACAGCGATGATGTTATAAACAAAGTCAATTGCTGAAATCAATGAAAGTGTTGTTGCCTGTTTCTTTTGTTGTTCCAGTTAGTAAAAGGCAGCAAAAAAAAAAAATTATTGATAATTTATGTTGAACAAAAAGTTTGTGATCCGGGTGTCCATGAGTAGCGATTCCAGAGCAAAAAAAAATATTTGAGGCTTGACAAAATACATGTAATTTTCATGATCTTTAATCTCTTATATCTATTTTTTTAATGATGGCTTCACTTATATTACTCATGTCTTGACTATTGACTAAAAAACTTGTCCTGGAACTTTTTGAAATTTTTTCAAACTAGGCTTTATAGTTCTATATAGTTTATTATGGATTTAGTTATACTTTTTTTTATAATTTTCAAATGTTTCTGACTATTTTTGTTCACTTTATCTAATACTTGCAATTTTTAATAATTAACCTGACACTGGAGCTATTGCGCACCAAAATTAGGTGACAATTAAGGAGTTTATAAATTGCAGCAAAATATTTTGTATCAGGTCAGGCATATGGTCATCATGATCATCCTACTACTGGTAATATCTAATCCAGTGCAACCTGTTCGATGTCCTGCGAATCTTGTAGAACAATTTTGCGCAGGAAACAAGAGGCTAAACAAGTTATACTCCCTCCTTTGTTTCATTTCAATTTAATACAAGTGAGACCTGAAATAAGAGACACAATATGTTATTGCTTAATTTGCTAAATTGGTTGTTCAAAGCTGCAAGAAAAACATTCTCTTGAAGAGTAAACCGCCATTGAGAAAGAACCAAATGTATGTTGCAGCACATGCCTCTGTCCATTAGGAAAGATTTGATCCACCAATACTCTCAAATAAAGTTCAAGGAAAACTTTTAATCTTTAGCAGCAAAAGATGCCAGAGCAGCAAAACAAATTGCATCTTGAGTTATTTCCAATAAAGAATTATCCCTTGAAGGAACTATTCGACTTCCTAAAGTGTCTGGCAGGCCTCCACTTTCAATTAACTCAGGTAAATATTTATACTTAAATAATTTATTAAAAGAAAATCTATATAAAAAGAGACAAGATAGGTTTCAGGAAATATATTTTTAACAAGTTTCTAATCACTTTAAAAATAAATAATTTGAAAGTTTTAAACAAACTTTCTGAACAAAGTTTAATATAAAGATAAAGTATGTATGTTTTGGTTTCAGGTTAAAGTACTGCCCAGCCACTATGAAACACTCTAAAATTGACCACACTAGCTCTTGTAAATGTACAACTAAATACTATCAAACAACGAGCTAAAGAAACTGGTCAGAACTGTAAATGTAACATCAAACAGCTAGATGGTAGAGCCAAATTTTTATAAAAATTTCTTGAAATCAAGTCAACACTTGAGTGATTTCTTCACCTGCAGTGACCTTAAAATTACAGACAGATAAGGAGATTCTGGTACAGTTTGGGTTGTTGCTCACTGCAATTATTTATCAAGTCTTGTGAATCATGTTATTCAATCTTGCAAAATTTCTGGTGGATGTTTTGTTAAGCATGGGATTAATAGTGGTAAAGATTTTTTTTAAAGTTTTTTCTAAGCATTGTTGATATTGCATTAAGTGTTGATACCAGCTCACCCCCTCAAAATAACCTCTCACTCAAAGGACTGGCAAAGACACTGGAGTTAAGAGACAAATTTTGTTGCTGTATCAGAAGATTTGCCAGAATCCAATAGTGAGCAAATCTGGTCACTGATTAATACAAATGGAGTTAAACTAATTTTTTTTTGTGATATGAAAATTGCAAATATAATTTATGATTTTCAAACAAGTTCAAGTATGCACCCATATACATTGTGTGACGTCAAATCTAAGTGTCTTGTTAAATCTGGAAACTTGCCAACACTGAGCTCAATCAAGTCTAGCCTCGAGTCTTTTCAGCAATCTGGCAGGGTTGTTGCTAATGCAAAGTTGTTTGGCAATGTTATTTGGAACCAATCATCAGTGAGCCTGACAATGTTCTGATTTTGGAAATAATCCCACAAATGGAATCGCATCTCCTTATAACTTAAAACTGCTTGACTAGAAGCTGTTAAGTGACTAGCTGCCCTCCGCATTCAACTGAGCCTGTATCATGGGGGCCAGTTTGAGGGAAATGAATGCTGTAAGCTTCTTAAAAATGTGGGTGTGCTCCAACAACTTGCTGATACAAACTCGGTTCCCAACATTGTTCACAGAATTGAAGCATTCAAAAGTTTCAATTTAGTTGTAAAATCTTTGGATTTATTCTTCAGCTGGATTTTGCTAAAATAATTGAAAGTTTTGAAAAATTGTTAAATTACTGAAAAAATTGAAAAGGTGTCAATGATAACTGGTGCAAGCGTAACACCTAAAATTCATGCTGTCTTCTACCACATCAAAGATTTCATCAGTCGCAATGATCCCCCTTGGGGCCCTATAGTTAACAAACTTTCGAAACTGCTCATCAAGACTTTTATAAACAAGTTACCAGGAAAAATGAGTCTAATGACAGTAGATGTTAGACTATAACAAACGTTTTTCATTAAAGCGTTTTTGTTTGTTTTTAAAATCATTTACAGAAGTTGCATTAATAACATCTTGATCTAGGATATTCCAAGCTTCTACAACAGGGTTGGTGAAGAAATTATGCCTAGAAAATGAATTTCTTACATATTGTCTTCTTAATTTCTGATCATGCCTCTTGTAGTATTAGTTATTATTTCAGGTTTGTTATGCCAGTTTATTTTATCTATATTGTTTTGAAATCTAAACATCTGAATTAAATCACCTCGCAAACTTTTATCAACAAATTTTGAAAGCTCCATATTTTGTAACCGTTGTTCATAGTTAATACCTTCTGGGAAACAAATTTTAGTTGCTCGTTTTTGGACTCTTTCTATAAGATTAATATCTTAACCGTAGTATGGGTTCCATATTTGAAATACATACTCTAATTAAGGTCTCACGAGTGATATGTATAATAGTTTCATAGTATTTTTGTTGATATAGTTGAGCTCGTGTTTTATTAACCCCAACTTACTATTAGCTTTGTTAATAATAGACTCAATATAATGTTCTCATTTTAAATCATTTGAAATATCTACAGTCTCGTTCTAATGTTGTCTCTTTAAGATTTTTTCTAGAGGTTCTTAATTCTTCAATATTGCATTTTAGTGTGTATTTATTTTTTGGGTTATCATGATGTGCATTATCTTGCATTTATCACTATTAAAGCTTATTAGCCATTTAGTCGACCATTTGAAAAGATAATCCAAGTCGTCTTGCAGGAAATTATTATGCGAATTTTTATCATTTTTATTTATTTTTGCTATCACTTTTGTATCATCTGCATATAATTTAGCTTTGTTATTTAAACCCTGTGTTAAGTCATTGATGAAAATTACAAAAGGTAAAGGAGCAAGAACTGATCCTTGCTCCACTTTTTACAGTTTCCCATTCTGATTTCCTATTCTGACATCTATAGACATATTTAATTGTTGATCTTCTGAAGTCAACCTTATTCATCGGTATCCTATATTCCTACATATATCCATTCTGATTTCCCTTGAACTACTCTTTATTAGGCTATTTTGAAATAATTTCTTGTGAAGAAAACAAAGACCATGTCTTACAATTTAATCAGATGCTATTTGATGGTAATATAATGTAAAAAATATTGTTTATATTTTTTCACTTCGTTTTGAAAATTAATGTGTTTAAGAAGCTTTCAAGGGCCAATAAAAGTTCTTTAAACAGAAATGCTTTTTTTTCTATTTTTTTGTTTGTTTATTTTACTAACTGATAGTCCTTTTGCCAGGCTTTGCACTTTTTTTTGCATTTTGATTTATACTTTAGGAAATGTTATTTCCTGTCATCGATGTCACATCCTTTGACATTCGATGTCAAAGGATGTGACATCGCATGTCACATCCTTTTACTGAACTAATATTTTTTATTCATCTAGTTTTTTTGCCTGCAATTCAATCCTTTGAAACTCTCTCCCATCTTCATGTTTTTTTAACTCATACAACCTTCAACTTTTACAAACTTCAACTTAAGTCTTCTGTCAATCGTTTCCTTGCTCTTTAAATCTATTCTTTATTTTCTAGTAATTACCAGCTTAATAGTGGTTGCATGCGGCCTTATAGGGAGTGAATTAGAATTAAAAAAAAAACTTTCTAATAATTATATTTATGTAAATTCTTACAACAGATTTAATTTAAAGTCCTTTGTTGTAGTAATTCAAATGTAATTGTTAGATATGATTTTGGTTTAGATGACTAAACTAATATATCCCCAGAAAATAATTTGGTAGATTACAGAAATTTTTTTTGTCTAAGATTAGTATGCTTTTCATATGAATTCTACATGTTGTTACTGGAAACAAAGTGTTGTTACTGGAATTCTACATGTTGTTACTGGAAAAGAAGACTACATTGTGTTAAATGGGGAGCAAAAGTAGTTAAGATATGTTTAATGATTTTCTAATTTTTATCATTCTTTATTTCTTTTGTTTATTTATAAATTAACTTCAACTGGGTTAAGTTGAAAATCATTTTGATAAGTAACTGCATTACCAGTCTCACTCTTCCAGATGAAATAACCTATCTGATTCTGAATCAATTTTATCTTCTTTCTGTATTTCATGCACCTGCTTATCCTCATAACTGTAAATCCACCACCATCATTTTTTTATACAAATTACATTATAGCACAAATTATATATAGGTTGCCATGGGAATCAAATGAAAAGTAAAATGAAAAATTTTATTCTACCTTTTCTTTATCAGTGAAAATTCTACAATAAAAAAAAACTACAATATTTATCTACAATATTTATCTACAATTTATCTACAATATTTATCTACAATATTTATCTACAATTCCTTCTACAATTTATCTACAATATTTATCTACAATATTTATCTACAATATTTATCTACAATATTTATCTACAATTCCTTCTACAATTTATCTACAATATTTATCTACAATATTTATCTACAATTCCTTCTAAAGTCACAAATTGCAAACCAGAAGAATAATATAGAACTTCTATTCAGAAGCTTTAAATTAGAATTTAAGAACTTGGAATTAGAATTTAAAAGTTTTTAACTTGAGCTATCAAATAAGACAGCAAAAAAGATGGTTGCTACTTTACAAAAAGGTTTAGAAGACAAAAGAAAAATGCCTGCTACTCTATGCAAAGGTTTAGGAAATATTTTTAGATTAGACTAAATTTTTTGGTTGTTTTTCTTAATTAGAAGGTTATTTTCCCGCTACAATGTCTTGAAGAATGACTTTGTCAATGGTAAATGCTATATAATTTAGAGATGTGTTGTATCTGTTCAAAATACATCAGATTTTGTGTTACTCTGTTTAGACCCAACTTCAGTCTTTATAATGATTTCATTAGGTGGCAGAGGTTAATTTTTTAAAGTGATCATCCTGTTTGCTTTTGACTTCATATATTTTTGGTGGGAAATATTTTTGTACATACGTCCACCGGTAATGAACTTGATTTTTTCTGGGATTTTATAAAGGCTAAAGTTAAAAAAATAAATAATTTTATTTACTTTATAATTTCTCAATTTTAATAAGAAAAACTATAAATTACTACTTAAAATTAAGTTCTTTAAATTAAATCGCATTTTCATCAATATGACTGCCCTCAAGATTTAATGATAGCCTGGCAGATACTAGGGAATCTGTTACACAGCAGTTGTAAATATTAACCATCTACAGCATTCCAAATATTTTTGAATTGATTTCCATGGGTCTTTTTCCCCTCTTGGAGGGTTTTTTTTGCACCTCTCTGTCTAGGTGATCCCTAAGTTTGTCTCTAAAATCCCAAAAGTTGATTGGATTGAAATAAAATTTCTTAATAAAACTTCTACAATAAACAGATATTTTATGCAACAAATTTACTATAAATAAAAATTTTTTTTTTTTTTTCAATTAGACCTTCAGTCTTTCCTATTTGTCCTTTTTTTGATCTTAAGAAATTAGTCTAGATTTTAAAAAAATTTCTAAACCGGCAGGACAGTTTTTTGTTTACAAGGTTTTATTTGAGTGCAACAACATAAAAACTTGGAGTCTTTCTGGTTCGCAGTGATTCACATTTTCATACAATCTATAAAATATACATTCAATGATTTTTTTTTTAAACAAAAAATATATATCTAAATAATATTAACATAGAAAATTTATTTTCGAATTCAGTTTTATCAAGTGGCAGACTTTCTAATGGTTTCACAATAAAATAGTTTAATTCTATATTTAATTTAAACTAAGGATAAAAAGTACATTATTTTGATTTAAACTTTTTATTTTGGGTGACACATAACACATGTGTTACACATAACACGTGTGTTACACATAACACATGTGTTACTCATAACACATGTGTTACACATAACACATCTGTTACACATAACACATGTGCTACACATAACACATGGTTATGTTATTTAAAATCACAAAAATTTTCATTCTTTTTTTTTTAAACTACTTTATTGCATAAAAAAATTTTGTACACTTTAAAATTTTACATTTTAAAATTTTCTACATTTTAAAATTTTGAATTTATTTTGCAATGAAAAAATTATTTTATTTTTAACCTTTCACATCAAAAAGAGAATAAGTCTTAATTTAACTTTGCATAATTTTTTTTTTAACTCATTTATGAATAACACTATGTGTTAGTTATAAAGTATTTTACTAGTAATTTATTTAGTTTTGTTCTGTTAATTTTTTCATAAAGTGCAAATATTTTTTAGCCTGTAATTGAATTGGACCAGCTAACAATTGACATTTACAATGCAAGGTTGTTACAAATTACTTATCTGCATCTTCAAGTAAATAATTATTTTAAACTTTCTTTTTATCAGATTTTAATTTAAATGAACCAAAGCTGACAATATATAACTATCAGCTTTTTAAATAAAACCTAATACAGAAGTATTAGTAAGTTTATTTTCATCTCCCTAAGGAACAAGAAAAGGGTGGGGGTGGGAGAAAAATCTTTGACAGTGTCTTTAATAAAGGTAAGTTTAACATTCCATCTCTAATTCATGGGTCTGATCTTATTACCTCTCCCAAGGATAAGGCAGAACTCTTTGCAAAAAACTTTTCTTCTAATTTGACACTTGAATATTTTGACCATACTCTTCCTGCCATTCCAGTTAAATAGATTAACCCATTGTTAGACATTGACATCACCCTGCTATCGATTGCTAAAGTCATGTCTTAAACTCTTCTACGGTTTGTGGTCCAGACAAACAAAAACAGAAACAAAATTGAATTTTGTTTTCCTGTTTGCTGGTAAATGGCATCTGTGGTTCTAATTTTTAATAATTTTGGAGAACATTGTGACCCCTCCTAATATTCTCTGATCAGACTTTCCACTATTATTAGCAAGGTCTTTGAGTCTTTGATTAACAAATTTCTAATATCTTGAGTCAAATAACATACTCTCAAACAATCAATATAGTTTTCAATCTTCTAGTTCTACGGCTGACTTGCTAACTGCTTTAAATGAAAGATTCTATTGTTCATTAGATAGAGGTGGCGAGAAAAAGGACTATTGCTCTTGACATATCTAAAACTTTCAATAAAGTTTTGGATGTTGGTCTTCTCAATAAGCTTGCTTCATAAGGTGTATCTGGGAAATTTTTTCTAACTGCTTTATTAAAGTCATCCTCATAGGCCAGTATTCTTCTTTGTTTCCAGTCTCTTCTGAGGTACCTCAAGGTCTTTTACCTTTTTTGATTCTTATATATGTTAATGATCTTCCTGACAACCTTACATCTAAAGTGGCTTTATTTGCTGTCAACTCAACTTTATACTCCTATCTTGACAAAAAGTTTTCTCTTTTTGACTGCTTAAAACAGGCAACCAATCTTCAATCTAATCTCACTTCTGTAACAGATGTTACAAAAGCCACTTGAGTTTTGTTAGAGTTAAAATTCACAAGCCACTGCAAGCCCCAGCTTACAGTGGCTTGTGAATTTTAACTCTGGTGGTTGCTTGCAGTCTTGTGATTAAATTAGAATAGAAAAACAAAAAAATAGCAATAATAGTTTATAATTATTTAATGGCTGTATAAAGGCTAACTTAAACTGTTCTTAAGCCAAGTTTACAAATGCATTTTGAATGATTTTATTGGTTTTTTCCAACCTAAAATACATAAATAAAGTATTGTTAATTTTCTGAAATATGAAGTATATAAAAATTTGACTAATGTCTTTGTTTTTAAATATTTGTTTTGATGATTGATGGTGTTGAAATCTTTTTTTTTAAATTATTATACAGTTTAAATTTTCATTTCAATTATAAGGGTGTACTGGGTGCTAACTCTTTATCTGCTTTGTTTTTTAACGCTACTGTTTTCTCAGTTGTTTTCGTTTTTCGACTAGAGAGTAAAGACCGGTAGAGACCTCTAGTTAAGTTGTATAAGTTATGTGAAATAAAATGTCAAAAATAATGTTTCTTTTAAAAAAGAAGCAATACCCCCATTCTTAATTTTTATATTAAGTGGTAAATAAAATTGAACAAAGTCTAAATTTTGCTGGAACTAAAATTAATTATTAAAAGTTTGAACATGGGTGCCTCATAATAAATGGTGATCAATTTGCATTATTTGTAATTATCGAATTACAATTTAATACTGTTAAGGTACTGTTAAAAGTGTTTTTATTTGAAACAAAATAAATTTAAACAAATTTTAAAAATATTTATTTTGGTTTTTTATCATTATTAACTTTTTTTAGTTTTCTTATTTATTTTTTTCTTATTATTTTTTATAGAAACTTTATTGTTTTTGTCATTATTATTTATTATTTTTATTAATGCTGTTTGTATTATTACTATTATTATTATAGTTATTATAAATATTATAATAGCTATTATACTTTTGGCTCAGTTGTTCAATGCTTTAAAATTTTTTTGTATTATCCCCAACTTCAACATTACATTTTAAACTTATGGGGAGTCGACTTTCTCTTCAAAGTTTTTATTTATTTATATGAGTAATCTTATAAACGTTGTTTGCGTTTGACATTATGATATTTTCCAGACATGTTTGTGGTGTTAAAAATACACTATCAAGTGTGTCTTGATCCACTTGTTGGAAAGCTGTTTCTACTGCACTAATAAAATCATCAATATTTTTAGTGGCTATGTTATGTTGCAATGGTTGTATTCAATTAAAAAACCCAAGATCCAAAACATTTATGTCTACACTATTCAGAGGTTGAGATTTTAATTGCGACTCCAATCTTCTTTTACAAGTTCTTCTTGTAAAGCAAAATCTTTATTTGTTAAATGAGGCTTGGCATTGTTTTGCTCTATGTAAACAGTGATTTTTCACTTTTTGGAAATTTTTCACATATAGCTGGTAAAAAAAATTTTTAATCATATTTCGAATTTCATCTTTGCTGATCTTTTTCATAACTTTTGTTAACTGAGTTCCCTTAAACGATTTTGAAAATTGCTCACGGCATATTTTCTTTGAAAGTAAATGACCAGATTCCAATTTCAGAATCCATTGAAATAATTTTTTTCAGATGAATCCCTTTTTGATCTTGCCACCGCTGCCATAAACATTAGTGATAAACCTTTTACATTGTCAGTGAGGTTCTGACTCATCTAAAGAAACATAAAATGTTTTTGATGTTTCTGTGTTATAAAACCATTTTTCATCAATATGAACAATATCCATCATTTCAGAAAAAAACCCATTAGGTTGAACTATTGTAAACAAAACTGAGCTCTTCCGATTTTTTTCGTGAGTTAAACTTGGTTTAACAAAAAATGAAACACACTTAAACACATCCCCTTTCTTTGAAATTCTATGCAAAGTCTTTGTTGGTACATTTACTGCATTAATAAGCTTCTTAGTGTTCTTCTTTGATTTGAAGGAATATTTTTAATTTTTCTCAATTGTTGAGATTAAAAATAAAAATATGCCTTCAAAGGTTATGTTTTTTTTGTCAACAAGGTCCATACTTTCTGGATTTTAAGTTGAAATCTTCATTTTCATTTTTTATAGATTGTTGTGCTTGCTTCCACAAATAAGATATTGTCCTACGATGCACTTTAAAGTTTGCTGCTGCTTTATTTATAGCTCCATGATTGAGTTATCATTGTAATGCATTAATAAAAATTGAAGAATACTCTCATGCTGATTTTTATTGAGTTCCTTATGTGTTCCATTATCATCTTTTTTAGTAAAAATGGGTTTAAAAACCATTGAAAATGAACACAAAAGGGATTATTTTCTGCCTATTTTAGCTGATCTTAACAATAAGCACGAGTTTATTGTCAAAGACTTGACATATTTGAGAGATCACACTCAGTGTTCCTTCTGAGTGTGGGCGTGTGCACGCGCACAAATTTTAAACAGTCCACATAAAAAATATTCACACTGAAGACGAAATGTGACAAGTTAAGTGGAACAAAAAAAAGAGTACATTGTAACAATAAAATAAAAATAAAAATTTTCTTAATATTGTACTTTAAGAAACAATCAAAACAGTACATATTTAGCAAATCTTGAAAAAATTTAAAAGTATAGAATAAATTTTTAATAATCGGACCAAAATTATCCAAATGTGACAATTAGTGTCGAACGGAGGGAGTTAAATTTATATGTTTTCAAATAAAAATTAAATGTTTTCTAGATATTGTAGTTATTATTCATAAACTATTTCTATATATTCTAGATATTGTTTTATATTTTTATGTATTTATGTGTTTGTATGTATATATGTGTGTGAATCTATAAAATGTATATTTGGTTTAGGCTCAAAGAGCTTTTGAAAAGCAGGAGGAGAAAGTCAAGGTAAAAATGTTTTTTATCAAATGTCGCTTATTTTATATATTCATAAAGTTCATTTTAAAATTTTTTTATTTACTTTTTAGGAGCAAATTTTTACAATTTGGGCTGCCAATCGAAAATTAGAAAAAAAAGTTGAAGAGCTTAATCTTTTTTTGGAAACTCAGAAATTATTGCTCTCTGTTGAACAGCTGCTAAACTCGCAGGTTTTACTATTGAATTTAAAGTTAGTTTTAATATTAGCCAAATTAGCAGTTTCTACATTGTAAGTTGGTAATTTTCATTTGTAATCTTGTTTGTATTTTTCTTTCAGATTTCAGGATTAAAACCTTTATCTTCAAAATTATCGAAATTAAATAAATTGGCTTCTAAATTCTCAGAGATTTTGGAAAAAAATTCACACATTTTACCAATCAGTGGAATTAGCAAAATAAAAGATGGTATTTCGTTAATTTTTTTTTTTTTTAATATTTATCAGGATAAAACGATTTAATATACACACACACACACACACACACACACACACACACACACACACACACACACACACACACACACACACACACACACACACACACACACACATGTATATATAATTTTAATACAAAGTTTATTGAAGATTTTAACTCCCATGTATTTTATAGATCATATCCAAGTTTGACCTTTTAAATTCTAATTTATAAAGTTTATGAAAATAATTTTTTAATTTAAAAAATTTAGTAAAAAATTTTTAAATAATTAAAAGTTTTTTAAAAAAATTTTCAGATGAATTGGTCAAAGCTGTTGATGAAAGTAAAATTTATTTAGAAGAATTGTATCATATGACTAAAGTAGAACAACCTCAGGTGCATTTTATTTTTTGATTTTTGTTGCTGTAATTTTTTTCTATAAAACATTTTTTTACAAATGTTTATTGTAAATAAAATATATTTTAAAATATTCAAAAATACTTGTTTTAGATTGAAAAACTCAGCAAAACAATATGTGCGCTCAAAAACACTTTAGATTCGGAAATCATTGAGCAACATAAGTAATTTATTTTTATAATTTTTTTAGTAATTTCAATATCGATGTTTTTATTTTCATATTGTTCTTCTTTTTTCGATGTTTTTATTTTCATTTCTTTTTTCGATGTTTTTATTTTCATTTCTTTTTTCGATGTTTTTATTTTCATTTCTTTTTTCGATGTTTTTATTTTCATTTCTTTTTTCGATGTTTTTATTTTGTTCTTTATAATTTTTAGATCTGCTGCTTTGCTTTCTGATTGTGTATCTCTTTTAAATCACGAACGCTCTTTACAAGTGCAGCTTATTCAATGTTGAAGTTTATATGTTTAAACATGTTTTCCTATCAGTAAAATACTGTTAGCAGAATGTTTACAATATTATACTGACAGTATTTACTGTTTACAGCAAACAGAATGCCTTTTTCAGTAGAATGTTTACTTTCAAAAAGTCTTTTGCTGTCAAAAGAATATAAAAAATCAATGCTATCACACGAGTTTCTTCAAGCTTTTATAGAAATTTTAAGTATTGTTAAAAAACTAGTTTATCCAGCATTTTCTCAGCGTTGCGTGTTATTTTTAGATAACCAAACATTTTTTTTAGCGTTGCGTGTTATTTTTAAATAACCAACTTGTAAAAACGATTGTGCTTCTATATGAAATAATTTTTCTTGAAAGGAAGTAGTGCGTTTCATGTCCGGATTGTTTAACCCTTTCGGTACCCATACGCAAAGCGGATAATAAAGTATGTCGTTGAAATACCAATATCCCGCATAGCGGTAAGTGACTCAAATTTACTAATTTAAAAATAATCTTGTTTATTCTAACTTTAGTATTGATGTGAAGATAACAATAAATATACCTTTGCGACTTTGGTATTGATGTGAAGAAAACAACAATAAATGCAATTTTGTGACTTTAGTATTGATGTGAAGAAGATAACAATAAATGTATCTTTGTGACTTAGTATTGATAAGGATGATAATTTGTTAAATTTAGAGATTTAGAGAGAAAGTAACACAACATTTTCTATTTAAGTAAAAATCAACCAAATGTTAGTTTAGTATATTGAGAATTCAAGCGAAAACAATCTTAACAAATTGTAAGCTATTGTTTCTACTTCTTTTGTGTGTCCAGTACAAAGAATCTACATGCGATATGCATTGTACGCAAAGCCTTCTAGAGCACCTATGGCGCTCTCGAAGGCTTTGCGTACAATTACCGGGTCAAAAGTGGAAAACAGTGCGTTTATTTCAAACCAATTTATATTACAAAATTTAAAGTTTTGTGAGTGCAGCAACTACTTTTAATACAGTACGTTGTATTTCTGCTTTACTGTAAACTCACGATTGAGAAACGGTTCGTTAATCAAAACTGACATGAATCAAAACATTATTAGTTTAAAAACTAAAAAACAAAAAAAACAATCAACAAAATCTTCAAGAAAGGGTAATAAGGCGCTTAAAGATGAATTTTTAAAGCTTTTCTGGCCGTCCAAATATTGATGACATTGTTGTAGCTAATCTTTTTAGGTAATTCTTCTTCAATCAAAATAATTAAGTATCAGTGACGCAATCTTAGCCTTATCGTGGAACGGAGAAAATATTTTACATTTTAAGTTTACTAAATGATTGTTCACCCTCAGGAATAGTGTTGAAAATCCGGAGCATGATGCAAATGTATTGAGAAAGGCGTTAAATCTTCTCAAAGATTTGATTGAGTAGTTGCATTGGATTTCTTTGCTTGAAAATTGTTATTGCGGCCATTTTTAAAACGACAAACTTATTCAATGAGGTTCTCTTTATTCACATCTCGAATGAACACATATTGCTAACGTTCCTGCTCGCCTCAAATCTTGAATCAATCGACTGGATCAGATCTAAATTAACATTAAAAACGTTTAGTTTGCCTGTTATAGAAATGGGCTGTTTTTGATGCCTTATCGTTAAAGCACTTTAGTTTAAGCTTTCTTTTAGTAGCGAGTTGAGTTTCGAATCCTAGCGGTCCAGCCTCTTGGAAAATTTGTGATCAAGAGCCCTAAATCCGTTTAAGATTTTCTTTATTTTAATATCCTTAATAGCAGTAAGCGTTTTGTACCAAATCGTAATTAGCAATACAAATTCAAAAGATGATAATCATTTCTTTAAGTTTCTTGCCTGGCTGAACTTCTCCAGGTTTTCCACAGTATGTTTAAGAGCTTCCAATATTTATCTCGGCTTCTTAGCAAGTGGTTTGATCAAGTCGGTATAAGAGCTCCATCTTGTCATAGAAAGTCTATGCAGTGAAATTCCGTCGCTTCAGTGAGGATCTTCCAGCGGGCAAGACTTGCACTAATAAATACGTACCAAGGTTTGACATTCTCAAAGAATACTTTGATTTAAATGGCTAATTTAACTGCGTGCACACAAGCCCAATTCAGGCTGGAACACATAAGAATCGTTTTTTAATTTACCAGCGATTAGTCTAACCTTTCAGAATTTCATAGAAGAAAAAGTGAACAATAAAGATTATCTGCTTAGTGTGAGATATATTGGGGGTACCATCAACTGTAGTTGTGAAGTAGAATACCATCCTGGATTTTTTCAAAAGCTACACTTCGGATGACACCACCGTATTCTTTGATGAACTCATTTTGAGGCAAGAAAGAGAAGTAAGGGCACTCATTCTGGAGCCCTATTGTTGATAGCGTCTACATTTTCCAACTGGGATGCAATGACGGGATTGTGGCAACCAACAAACTTCACACCAGCCAGAAAGTTTCCATTTTCTTTCCCGTTTACGTGCGTTGTTTTACCTGCAAACATAGTTGTAAACAGCAATTATAATTAGATTATGCAATAATTATATGAATTATTATAATTGATATTGAGAGAACTTTTTAATGAGTTACCTAGAAAAGCTAAATTTTAAAAGCCAAGAAAAGAGTCATATCCAAAACTCCACAAAGAATTGTCCTCCATTTAGCTGTCTCAGAATTTATTCACTTCTGAAGCTCTGAATATATACTGGTGGAGCTGGTAAAACGAATGCATACCTTTTTCCAATCTATGTAGAAGTTTTAGTTTCTATCTTTAATCGATACCTCTTTTGCTCGAAAGGATTTCTGCAAAGCCGTCTAAGCAGCCCAAAACAATAAACTATATCAACATACATAAAAATTGAAAAACTAAAAAACTCTAACCTAAAAAACTTTTTGAATTTTTTTAAGTGTATAAAAAAGAAGTAAAATCCAAAACTTTTTGCTATAAACAATAAAAGGGATAAAGAATCGATTACCGCAGAATTTGCTACTATATTTGAAAAACGATTAAACACTGAAAGGTTAAATCATAGTTCTATTTATCGTCAAATTCCACCTTATGAAAATCCTGATGAAATAGCTATTACCGATGAAAATATAAAAGTCGCTATATCTTGCCTAAAATTAAATAAATGCCGAGATCATTTCAATATATCTGCAGAACATTTAAAATATACCCAGTGTGATGCACTAACGCAATGGATAAGAAAATTTTTTCCCTTATCAATTAATCATGGATGGACCCCTACATCTATGTCAACTTCAACTATTTTACCGCTAGTCAAATCGTATAAAAAATCACTTACCGACCCAAATAACTAGCGAGGTATCAGTATTACTGATACCTCGGTATTCCAATATTTACGAAACTTTTAGAATACCTAACTTTACTCATCAGTCCTGAGATAAAAGAAACACATCCCCTTCAATTTGGTTTCAATAGTAAGAGTTCGACCTTGCATGCCGAATTTGTTATAAGCGAAACAATTAAGCATTACAACAACAATAATTCGCCTATTTATTTATGTTCTTTAGATGCTGAAAAAGCTTTTGACAGCTGCAACTGGGACATTCTCTTTGATAAACTTTACTTTGATAAAAACTTACCTCTCCAAATATATAACACTATATCTTCTTTATACCACAAAAGTAGTGCAACTGTCTCTTACCTAGGTTCCAAATCAGTTTCATTTGCTCTTAAGCAAGGAGTGAGGCAAGGATTCATTCTGTCCCCCTACCTATATAACATATACACCGAAAAGTTAATCGAAACTACAAAAAATGATAACGTTGTGGGTACTTCTATACATGGAAACTTCACAGGTGTTGTTGCTTATTCTGACGACATCATTCTTCTTAGCTCTATTCTATCTGGTCTTGAAAGGCTGATTACAACGTGTAATATTTACAATAACTTAAACGGCATAAAGCTCAATGCTGTCAAAACGGAACTGTTGCTTTCGGTAAAAGGACAATTAACTAATTGCAAGATAACCCTAGATGACCATCAAATAATACCAAATGAAAAACTTAATCATCTAGGCTTTATTTGGGATACACAAAAATCTATTTTTGCCTCACTCAATAGAACAAGTATTAACAATAGGGTATCAAATTTTCAAACAATAGTGCAAACTCTGATTCAATCTGGTATCCGGTTTGCACATCCATCTTCAATTATTCAGTTATATACATCTTTAGCAGTACCGACGCTAACGCATGGTCTGGAACTCTGTGAAAATAGAGAGTCAACAATGCAAAGACTTAATAAACTTTGAAGAAACTTAACTTGCTATACTTAGAGATATTAAAAATATTAAATAAATATTTTTTTATATTAAATATTATATTAAAAATATTAAATAAATATTTTTTTATATTAAATATTAAAAAATGACTTAACTTGCAGTTAAGTCATTTTTTAATATCTCTAAGTATAGCAAAAACTATATAAACTCTCTATTTAAAGT
This sequence comes from Hydra vulgaris, assembly GCF_038396675.1. Taxonomy (NCBI): domain Eukaryota; kingdom Metazoa; phylum Cnidaria; class Hydrozoa; order Anthoathecata; family Hydridae; genus Hydra; species Hydra vulgaris. The sequence continues at coordinate 33,206,084 of NC_088922.1, forward strand.
TCGGAAGATATCGACTTACACACAACAAAATAAAATAAACCTATTTATCCGTCTATTAAATAATAAAGTAACTTTTGAAATCATCAATTACCAGCTTAACTATTGTTCATTAAAATATTCATTTTTAGATGATATAAAGGAATTATGTAAGATCCATAAAATAAATATGAAAAACAAAATTCAGGATAAAAAGAAAGTGAAAATTAATATTTCAGAAAATATAATTCCTGAAGATACTTATCAAATTTTAGTACAGGCAATTCAATGTTGGAATGCAAAGCAACAGCGAACAATTTTCAAAAATACTCTTGAAGAAAACATTATCAAGTGATATACTTTATTCTCTCTATATAATATCTTAAACTATTTTTATGTATTTTTACCTTGTAAACACATTTACAGAGGGTGTTTGATAAAATAATAATATATAATATAAATCGAGGCAGAATTTAAAAAGTAATATTTTTAAATAAAAGTAGTTAATCGGTTAGTAATGTGCGATTTATTTTATCGTGGTTTTAAATAAAAATGGTTGATTTCAATTAATATGATATAAGTTATTCGTGAAATTATTCATGCTTATGATAATTGTTTTATTTAATGTTGGATGTTTAAAAAGGATTTATACAGATTATAAATTAAACCGTTTAAAACCAACGTTTGGTTTAACCAAATGTTAGTTTTAATTTTTTTTTCTAATTTTTGTCGCTAACAGAGATAAGTGTTGTGATAGGCCCCAAGCCTAAAATTCCAAATAAAGATCAAGCAAGTTGATTGCATTTGCTCTTAAAGAATTATATATATATATATATATATATATATATATATATATATATATATATATATATATATATATATATATATATATATATATATATATATATATATATATATATACACCAAAACACAGCACCTTTAACAACCTATGCAAACAGTTGCTGACAAAGATGACTGTTGTGATAGGTCCCAAGCTGAAAACTTACCTCGTTACCTTATGTGATGCATTATATTTTTAGCATTTCACCTAAAAACTTACATTTTTCACCCAACAAATTTATATTTGCTTGTTGTTTAATTTTAGTTTTAAATGTTAAACACTTTAAACACATTAAACACAACCATATATATATGGTTGTGCATATATATATATATATATATATATATATATACATATATATATATATATACATATATATATATACATATATATATATATATATACATATATATATAGATATATATCTGCACATATAGATATGTGCATATATATATATATATATATATATATATATATATATATATATATATATATATATATATATGCACATATATATATGTGTGTGTGTGTGTGTGTATTTATATATATATACAAGTTTATTTACACCACTCCATGTAGTATAAGCATAATTATTATGGCAATGAATAAATGAGTAATATAATTGAATTAAAGTATATTTATTTTAAAAAGGTCTTGGTTTGTATAGCATTCCAATACTTCTAGCAATTTTATTGTTTAGGTTGTTAACATGATTTTTCCATGTGAGGTTTTCATCAATGTAAACACCCAAGAAATTAGTAACTTTAACTCTCTTTATTTCAGTATTATCAGTATACAAGGAAGTATTATCAGTATACAAGGAAGTATTATCAGTATTCAAGGAAGGTATATTAGAGGTATATTCAGGTTATCAGTATTATCAGTATACATGGTATATTCAGTATTATCAGTATACAAGGAAGGTATATTCGAAAGTAAGTAGTTTTTTAAAGCTAGGTAAAAGAGGATCCATTTAGTTTTTTCGATATTTATTGGTAGTTTGTATGACTTAAACCAGTTAGAAATTTTAATGAGTTCACTATTAATTTTGTTGAATAATGTTGGTAAGCTATTTTCAGTTAAAAATAGATTTGTGCAATCGGCTAAGATAATTGTTGTCTAATTTGATGCTTTCTAGAGATCATTAATATAAATTAAAAAAAGCAAAGGTCCTATTATGGATCCTTGTGGATCTCCACATGATATATTTAATAAATTTAATGATGAAGTTGAATCTATTTTAACAAATTATTTCCGATTTTTTAAATAGTTTTTTAACAATAATAATACATTCCCTGTGATTCCATAGAGTTGTAGTTTTTTAAAAGGAATTTCGTGATCAATAGTGTCAAAAGCTTTTGATAAGTCTATGAAGATGCCAAGAGTATATTGCGATTTTTCAAATGAATTTGCAGTACTTCTAGTAAGTTTAAGTATTGCATGTTCAGCAAAATTATTATTTTTGAATCCAAATTGATTGTTGTATAATATTTTATTTATAGTTAAATAGTTATATATTCTATTATACAAAATTCTTTCCAAAATTTTTGAAAAAACAGGGAGAACTGAAATTAGGTGATAGTTATTGAGCTTAGTTAGTTCACCTCCTTTAATGATTGGAGTAACTCTAGCTATTTTGAGAGCATTTGGAAATATTGCTTGTTTAATTGCTATTTATGTAATAGTTATAAGTTTTTATTTGTCATTTATGTAATAGTTATAATTGTTGTTATTTATGTAATAGTTATAATTGTTGTTATTTATGTAATAGTTATAATTGTTGTTATTTATGTAATAGTTATAATTGTTGTTATTTATGTAATAGTTATAATTGTTGTTATTTATGTAATAGTTATAATTGTTGTCATTTATGTAATAGTTATAATTGTTGTTATTTATGTAATAGTTATAATTGTTGTCATTTATGTAATAGTTATAATTGTTGTCATTTATGTAATAGTTATAATTGTTGTTATTTATGTAATAGTTATAATTGTTGTCATTTATGTAATAGTTATAATTGTTGTCATTTATGTAATAGTTATAATTGTTGTTATTTATGTAATAGTTATAATTGTTGTTATTTATGTAATAGTTATAATTGTTGTTATTTATGTAATAGTTATAATTGTTGTTATTTATGTAATAGTTATAATTGTTGTTATTTATGTAATAGTTATAATTGTTGTTATTTATGTAATAGTTATAATTGTTGTCATTTATGTAATAGTTATAATTGTTGTTATTTATGTAATAGTTATAATTGTTGTCATTTATGTAATAGTTATAATTGTTGTCATTTATGTAATAGTTATAATTGTTGTTATTTATGTAATAGTTATAATTGTTGTCATTTATGTAATAGTTATAATTGTTGTCATTTATGTAATAGTTATAATTGTTGTTATTTATGTAATAGTTATAATTGTTGTTATTTATGTAATAGTTATAATTGTTGTTATTTATGTAATAGTTATAATTGTTGTTATTTATGTAATAGTTATAATTGTTGTCATTTATGTAATAGTTATAATTGTTGTCATTTATGTAATAGTTATAATTGTTGTCATTTATGTAATAGTTATAATTGTTGTCATTTATGTAATAGTTATAATTGTTGTTATTTATGTAATAGTTATAATTGTTGTTATTTATGTAATAGTTATAATTGTTGTCATTTATGTAATAGTTATAATTGTTGTTATTTATGTAATAGTTATAATTGTTGTCATTTATGTAATAGTTATAATTGTTGTTATTTATGTAATAGTTATAATTGTTGTCATTTATGTAATAGTTATAATTGTTGTCATTTATGTAATAGTTATAATTGTTGTTATTTATGTAATAGTTATAATTGTTGTCATTTATGTAATAGTTATAATTGTTGTCATTTATGTAATAGTTATAATTGTTGTTATTTATGTAATAGTTATAATTGTTGTCATTTATGTAATAGTTATAATTGTTGTTATTTATGTAATAGTTATAATTGTTGTTATTTATGTAATAGTTATAATTGTTGTTATTTATGTAATAGTTATAATTGTTGTTATTTATGTAATAGTTATAATTGTTGTCATTTATGTAATAGTTATAATTGTTGTCATTTATGTAATAGTTATAATTGTTGTCATTTATGTAATAGTTATAATTGTTGTTATTTATGTAATAGTTATAATTGTTGTCATTTATGTAATAGTTATAATTGTTGTTATTTATGTAATAGTTATAATTGTTGTTATTTATGTAATAGTTATAATTGTTGTTATTTATGTAATAGTTATAATTGTTGTTATTTATGTAATAGTTATAATTGTTGTCATTTATGTAATAGTTATAATTGTTGTTATTTATGTAATAGTTATAATTGTTGTCATTTATGTAATAGTTATAATTGTTGTCATTTATGTAATAGTTATAATTGTTGTTATTTATGTAATAGTTATAATTGTTGTCATTTATGTAATAGTTATAATTGTTGTCATTTATGTAATAGTTATAATTGTTGTTATTTATGTAATAGTTATAATTGTTGTTATTTATGTAATAGTTATAATTGTTGTTATTTATGTAATAGTTATAATTGTTGTTATTTATGTAATAGTTATAATTGTTGTTATTTATGTAATAGTTATAATTGTTGTTATTTATGTAATAGTTATAATTGTTGTCATTTATGTAATAGTTATAATTGTTGTTATTTATGTAATAGTTATAATTGTTGTCATTTATGTAATAGTTATAATTGTTGTCATTTATGTAATAGTTATAATTGTTGTCATTTATGTAATAGTTATAATTGTTGTCATTTATGTAATAGTTATAATTGTTGTTATTTATGTAATAGTTATAATTGTTGTCATTTATGTAATAGTTATAATTGTTGTTATTTATGTAATAGTTATAATTGTTGTTATTTATGTAATAGTTATAATTGTTGTTATTTATGTAATAGTTATAATTGTTGTTATTTATGTAATAGTTATAATTGTTGTCATTTATGTAATAGTTATAATTGTTGTCATTTATGTAATAGTTATAATTGTTGTTATTTATGTAATAGTTATAATTGTTGTTATTTATGTAATAGTTATAATTGTTGTTATTTATGTAATAGTTATAATTGTTGTTATTTATGTAATAGTTATAATTGTTGTTATTTATGTAATAGTTATAATTGTTGTCATTTATGTAATAGTTATAATTGTTGTTATTTATGTAATAGTTATAATTGTTGTCATTTATGTAATAGTTATAATTGTTGTTATTTATGTAATAGTTATAATTGTTGTTATTTATGTAATAGTTATAATTGTTGTCATTTATGTAATAGTTATAATTGTTGTTATTTATGTAATAGTTATAATTGTTGTTATTTATGTAATAGTTATAATTGTTGTCATTTATGTAATAGTTATAATTGTTGTTATTTATGTAATAGTTATAATTGTTGTTATTTATGTAATAGTTATAATTGTTGTTATTTATGTAATAGTTATAATTGTTGTTATTTATGTAATAGTTATAATTGTTGTTATTTATGTAATAGTTATAATTGTTGTTATTTATGTAATAGTTATAATTGTTGTTATTTATGTAATAGTTATAATTGTTGTCATTTATGTAATAGTTATAATTGTTGTTATTTATGTAATAGTTATAATTGTTGTTATTTATGTAATAGTTATAATTGTTGTCATTTATGTAATAGTTATAATTGTTGTTATTTATGTAATAGTTATAATTGTTGTTATTTATGTAATAGTTATAATTGTTGTCATTTATGTAATAGTTATAATTGTTGTTATTTATGTAATAGTTATAATTGTTGTCATTTATGTAATAGTTATAATTGTTGTTATTTATGTAATAGTTATAATTGTTGTTATTTATGTAATAGTTATAATTGTTGTCATTTATGTAATAGTTATAATTGTTGTTATTTATGTAATAGTTATAATTGTTGTTATTTATGTAATAGTTATAATTGTTGTCATTTATGTAATAGTTATAATTGTTGTTATTTATGTAATAGTTATAATTGTTGTTATTTATGTAATAGTTATAATTGTTGTTATTTATGTAATAGTTATAATTGTTGTTATTTATGTAATAGTTATAATTGTTGTTATTTATGTAATAGTTATAATTGTTGTTATTTATGTAATAGTTATAATTGTTGTCATTTATGTAATAGTTATAATTGTTGTTATTTATGTAATAGTTATAATTGTTGTTATTTATGTAATAGTTATAATTGTTGTTATTTATGTAATAGTTATAATTGTTGTTATTTATGTAATAGTTATAATTGTTGTTATTTATGTAATAGTTATAATTGTTGTTATTTATGTAATAGTTATAATTGTTGTCATTTATGTAATAGTTATAATTGTTGTTATTTATGTAATAGTTATAATTGTTGTCATTTATGTAATAGTTATAATTGTTGTTATTTATGTAATAGTTATAATTGTTGTTATTTATGTAATAGTTATAATTGTTGTTATTTATGTAATAGTTATAATTGTTGTTATTTATGTAATAGTTATAATTGTTGTCATTTATGTAATAGTTATAATTGTTGTTATTTATGTAATAGTTATAAGAATATATGTTTAGATCACCAATTAAATAATTTAATTTTTTTTTCATGAAAACCTTTTTTTATGATATCATTAATTAAAAAATTACTAAACTTTTAATTGCGCCTGATGTTAGGCGATAGCTGCAGCTTAAAACTAGATTTTTATTTTTTTCTGTGATAATTTCAATAGTTAAAATCTCTTTATCGCAATCAGAAATACTCATGTCAGGCCTGATAATAAACTACAAATTATTTTTTACATAAATAAGAACACCTCCGTTAAGAATAATCGATGTTTCTTCTAAGTTATTATAAAAATTTTCAAAGTTTTTTATTAGGCTTCTAATATTAAAATGAATAACAATAAAATGATCCCACTGAAGAAATTTATTTTATTATTATAAAAATAAGAGCAATTATTCTGTAAAGCACCTGTATCATAAAAACACCTGTATCATAAAAGTAATTTAAATCAAGATCAAGTTTTTCGTTAAGTTCTAAGTCATTAGTTTGAAGAAAATTTTGTGAATTCAATTTAATGTTATTTTGTTGAATTGAATCCATTTTAGAATTTTTATACTTCGATAATTTTAAAATACCGGTTTTTGCACCATTTAAAACAACCATGACATCCATTAAAACAACCATGACATTAATTTAAAACATCGTGACAATCAATTAAAATATTTAACGCATGCGCAACCTCAACGTTCTATATTATTCAAAAAAAAAAGGTTTTATTTATACATTTATTTATTTAAATTTATTCATTATCAATATTATATTAATTTATTTTAATTTCTTAAAATTTAGTTTAAATTTAAATGGGTGTCATGTTTGTTTTAAATGGATGCAAAACCCGGTACATTACTTTTATACACATACTGTATTGGCAAAACAACCATGACGTTCAATTAAAACATGCATGATGATAATTAAACCATGATTTCCTATAAAAACATTTAGCGCATGTGCATATTAGGTTTTCATTAAAACATGCAGCGAAATTCTGTTTACCAAAATACGCGAAAATTTGTTTTGGGATTGGTCGTTGATCAAAAAAAAATTCAATCTGAAACTTCTTTGCCGCGAAAAACTCAATCTGAATCTTCATACCGCGAAATTCCGTTTCCCAAAACATGCGAGATCTTATTGTAAATCTAGTCTTGATCAAGGAAATCTCAATCTGAAGCTTCATCGTTAACAGGAGTTAATCGAAACACGATACAATTATTTTTAAGAAAGCACAATCAAACGAATTCAACACAGGTGGCGCTCATCACGTTATTTATAATGAAGAGATTAGAAGAAGAATTAAAGAGCTTATAAACGATAATACGACGACAACTATAATATGAAATAAATATGCTTTAAATGTAAATATATCGATTGCAACTGCCTGAAGATAGGTGACCAATCTTGGATACACATATAAAATTACTCGACCAATTTATAAAAGAAGAAACAACAATGATGTAAAAAATCTTCGAATTGAATATATTAGGTGGTATACTTCAGTCTTGCCTATTCATCGCTATCGAAATATTGTTTTTATTGATGAAAGACCATTTAAATTATACATGTTTTGCAGTCATGGGCAAGAAGAGGAGTAACACCAAATCCGATCATCCGCCCTAGGCAGCGTAACGTTTCGATGATAATGGCCGTCAATGGTTTACCGGTTTTTGCATCCATTTAAAACAACCATGACATTCATCTAAAACAACCGTCACAATCAATTAAAACAATCGTGATTTTCAATTAAAGCATTTAACGCATGCGCAATCTCAGCATTCTATATTATTCAAAAAAATGAATGTCATGGTTGCAAGCAGTTGTTTTAAATGGAAGCAAAAACCGGTAAAGGAACTTTTTTTTGTTAATTGCGTGTTAATAATTTATTATAAACTATTTTTGCATACTTGCCTTTCAATTTTAACTCCTTTGCTTCAGTAAACAGCTTTCTTTTTTGTATCGTTTTTTCGCAAAAATCTTTGTTGGCGAGACCTTGTTGCCAAAGTTATGCTTTTACGTAATTTTCCAATATCGAGCTTTTATCTTTATAACTCAAAAACTTTACCACGATTGGTCTATTTCTTTTTTTTTTCGTTAAGTTCTTTTCTTCCAACTCAATGTGCTCTTTTGATTTCAATGTTTTCATTTATTTAGCTTTGTTTTCACAAGGTTCTTCACTTTACTCTCCGTGTCTTGCCAATTTTCGTTTACATTTTCCTCAAGTCCAAATGGTTCTTAAGTTATTTCGGCGACTTCTATCTTCTAATTCTGCAAGTTTATCAATACTAACTTTTATTTTCAATCTTTTGCACGTTTTCATGATGATTTTTGATAGTTTTTGTAGTTAATGTTTTTCTAGATATTTCCTCTAATAAACATTCATACTTTTCGCTAACGAACTCCATGGATTTTTTTAAGTCTCATCCTTCACTTCTAAGGATTTTATTTTCTTCTTGTAAAAATGATAATCTTGTTTCCAATTTTTCTACTTTATCGTTAAACAATTTCATGATTCTATTTTCATGTATGTCCATCATTTCTTTTAGTTGCGTTATTATAAAAATTTTTTCCATGTTTTTTTTTAATTTTTATTTTTTAAGTTTAAAAACCTCTTTCTAAAATACACGTCCATACTCTGCGTTGCGGTGCGTCGAAAATCCTACTTAACTCCGACGAAGAATGAACAATTACGCGCTTTTAAATACTGCTTACGTGCTGAGAATCTCTTTAAAATAACTACATCTCGAACCTTTAACTCAAAACAACTGGCCACAAAGAGGTGTTAGCATTGATTATTACCAATTCAGATTAAACCTCACATTCTCCACTGTTATATAAATTTTCTTCTAACTTTGATGAGTCACTTTGAAATTCATTTAGCTCAGCTTAATGGGTATGGTTTGAGGCCCCCACCAATCTACAGTCCTTCAAATCACACATTGAATGCAGTAAATTACCACATTGAGTGCAGCAAAGATTTAAAAAATCAAGTGTTTGATTTTTCGCATCTTTGAGATGATTTCGAAAAATGAGCCGCTTTGCCTCTTCCTGAGACCGGGAGGAGGCAAAGCGGGTTATTTGTCCAAAAAATGCGACGCTATGGTTCTCTCTTCTGCTTCAACATCAAATACAAGTTGAAAAAGAAGCGCTTTTAAGTGAAATCGACAACAGATGCATTGTTCGCTTTAACTTCTTCAACAACCGTGTTGCTCACCTATAGAACGCACTATCTAACGAAGTTGTCAGTGCTATCATTGTCAACTGTTTTAATGATCCAACATCGACTAATCAACAAATAATATAATTACCAAAGCGCATCATCATCCGTGCAATCAAGCACAAGCTAATATAGCTAACTGTTCATGGGCTTACGGAATACGCCCGGCTCCGCCTTCAACAACTAAATCCTATTTCTTTCGTAAAAAATAGTTTATAATTAATTATAATAATAGAATTTAAAATTCAATTTTTTTTTTTTTTCATCTGTATTTTTATTCCAAATAATAAAGTTTTAATCTAAATACAAAAACTAAGCAGATTTTTTTCATTTTTTCATTTTAGGTGCCCCAAGAAGTCCTAACGGTCTTGTCACAGAGCACCGCGGAAGTGCATTTAACCAGGAAGTTCACGCCTCCTTCGTTACCGTGACGCGAAAATATGCCCAAAGCTCGTTTCGAACCTGGATCTCCTGCATATAAAGCAAGCGTTCTAACCACTGCGCCACGGCCGCATTTTTTTCACACTGTATATCATTAAAAGGTTTTCTAAATTATTCTAAAAAAAAACTAATGGATTGTCCGGCACCCCTTCAAATGAAATTACAAATAAAATTAAATTGCAATCGATCAAGTCCGTTCAGTTCTACTCAACGCTAATGCACACGCGTCTGCTTATATAGTGTTAAGCTAAAAGTTACCCATAAAGGTAACTGGTTAATTCTTAGCGTTGTTTAAAGTTTAGTACTTACATTTTTGGTAGTCAAAATGATTCAAGTCTTACAATAAAAAATATAGTATGGAACAAACGAGTTATGAGGCATCCATAAAGTACGTACGCAGTAAAACAAAAACACTATATGTGCAGCCGTGTCGCAGTGGTAGCGCACTTACCTCAGAGACAAATGACCCGTGGTTCAAACCCCACCTCTGGGCAAGTTTTGCAACTTCGGTTAGGAATGATCGGGTTAAATGAGCAGTTAATAGGAAGTTCACGCTTCCTATTAAATGCTCTGCAAATGTGCAGGCAAAGGGGAGGGGGTTCTAAAACCATTGTTTTAGAACCCCCTTCCCTAAAACCATTGTTTTAGAACCCCCTTCCCTAAAACCATTGTTTTAGAACCCCCTTCCCTTTGTCTGCACCTGTGTGTTTTTAACATTCCTCTAGGTACTTACGCATTTTTTTTTTGAGGTTGGGGAAGGGAGGGCTCTTTTTCAACCTCAACCGTAGCGCAATGGTTAAATTGCTTTATAAGTTTATACCATTTTATTGTTTCAGTTGCAATTTCTGCGTGGAGTGAAGAGCTATCTTCTTTGAAACCGAATTGATGGGAACAGTTTTCTGCTATATTTTGTGCTCTAAATATTTACATTTTAAAAAAAATAGTCAGTAATTGTCAATGAAATATATTCTAGATGTCTAACTTCGATACAAAAAGTGAAGCTGCTTTTGCCTAAATTAGAAATGGCTACCAAAACATTAACTATAAAATATTTTGCCCTTTTTACAAATGGCGGATTAAATTTATAAACAAAAAAGCGGCTTCAATTTTTGCTCAATAAAATCCCACAAGTTAGACATCTAGTATAAATATATATGTTCAAATATATGAGAAAGGGGGGGGGGGGAACGCACGTTACGCGCTTGTAACGATAGCTTTTATGTAGAGCTTTTTATATATAGTTTATTGCTTGATGATTGCAATAGCATGAAACTTAAAGTTGTGAAAATCATGTAGTTTTATTTTCTGCAAATACATTTATATATAATTTTTTCTTTGAAATTTCAAGATAAAGAGGACTTTTTTTTAGAAGTTGACAATTGTGTCACTCCCGGCAAAGCTTTTGAAGCTATTAAAAAACGAGCACATATAGCAGTGATAACCCTCTAAGACCTTGCAGAAATGATTGGTTTAATGATCAAGACTCCATTTCTATATCTTGGATAGAATTGCCCGCTGCACCAAATTAGGTGCTTCATTTTGTTTATTGTTATTGTCGTTGATACTATTCCACAAAAAAATGTTCTTCTAATAAAGCTAGTGTAATTTGCACAGATCTTTGAAAAATAATGGTGGCACTAATCATGGTGATAACTATTCAGATGTAGGGAAAAGTGGTGAGAAGTGGGACACATAATTTTTTTTTTACGGTAATTGCAATATCTTTTTTATTTGATGTATAAACTGAACCAAACAAGTTTTTACGAATAAACCTTCTTTTTAGGCACCAATCCAATCCCCTTAGGTTTCCAGCCAATTATAACTAAGTGCCATTGGGGTAAAGTGGGACAAGTGTGAGCAGAAGTGGGATAAATAAGTTTAAAGCAACATTTTAACACAAATTACTAAATAGAAACTGATAAAATTATAAAATCACCTAATCGATATAAACATGTTCAACTGCTTTCACCAATCAAAGTAGTCAAATGGCGACGGGAAAAAGCGGGGTATAAATATTTCTTTTTTCTGTCCCACTTCACCCTAATGTAAACACTTTTTTAAGGTACATTTCAAAATTAGGGCCTCTAGTGCATGCAGGGAAACAAAGCAATTTCTGTTAATTAGTGGGGAAGAAATTTAATTGTTTACATTAAATAACAGTGTTTAGGCACCGTCCTAATTAGAAATTTCAGGCTGTCTCACTTCTCCCGCGTCCCACTTCTCCCCACTCTCCCCTACTATATGAGTCTGAGTTTGATAACGTTAGTAATATCGGCTAGATTATAATTTTTGTATAAACTTTGACCTCGATTATCCGGTTATCTGAATCGTAAAAATTTTGGATTAAATCAACTTTTTTTTTGAAATACTTTTATCGAAATTAAGTCACTAAATTTGTATAACGAATGTCTTTTTTTTTTTTTAAAGTTTTTTGTCAAGGATGTTTGGGCATTAAAAGCTGTACTTAGAGGCCTACCTCTAAGTACAGCTATAAGTACAACATCCTTGACAAAAGCGTCAAAGTATATACCTTTATTCATTTTTCAGAGTCAGATGGCTCTGAAGAATCAGAGTGAATCAGATGGGTTTGAAGAACCCATTTGAATAGTGGGAGTTTTCAAATTATTTTTGAATTAAACTTGAGCATTTTTTTTCAACAAAATCTTTTTAAGAAAAGAAAAAAAGAAAAAAAAAGAATTTTCTTATCGGAAATTTTAATATGAACTATTTTCTCTATAACAACGTCTTTCAAAGACTCCATTTTTGAAGCAGGAGCTGTACCCTTAACCTATCGCACTGCTATATAACATCACCACACCAGATATCTTTAACAATGATGTTTAAAAAGGAATTCTAAAAACAAATTCATCTGAACATTTTTCCAATTTTCTTAACAATTCGATCAAGTTTTAAAATTAAAATTTAGCACAAAATAATAAAAAAACGTATTTTTGACCACGCTAAAGTGTTCTACTTAAAGAACAATTATCGTTATTGAATTAGAAGAAAATAGACTTTAGTAGCAATGCAAACATTATTTACGAAATTTTTTTTTAAACATTTTATTCGGTCAATGATGCTAACTTTCCGATTTGTGATAAGACTTTAAGTCCAAAAAATTTAAATTCACTTTGGATTACTAAGGGTTTTAAAAAATCATCCAAAGTAAAAACAAAAATTATACATAAAATATTAAAAAAAAAAAATCAACCACGGCTGAAAAAACATACAAAGACTACAAATATAAGTTTGAAAAAGTTTGGAAAAAGTTAAAAAAAATGACTTCTCAAAACTTCTCGATAAAGCTAAATATAACTCCCAACGCACTTTGGAAATAACAAAAAAATTCAATGAAAAAAAGTCATGCTCAAACTCCTTACTCCAGATGATTAAAGTTGATAAACTTGTTAAAAAGATTCCTAACGCCATAGCCTTATTTAGTAATTTCCTGGTGCCTATGGATAATTGCATTTATTCTAATGAGTTATTTGCTGATTTATCCTTTGAAGAGTTTGAAAAAGCCTGCAAATCTCTTTAAAAAAAAAAGCAGTTGAAGCTGACGAAATTAATGGAAACATAATTATAGAGTGTTATAAACATTTAAAAGTTATTCTATTTAAAGTTTTTAATGCATCTATTGATCAAGGAATTTTTCCTGATCGATTCAAAATTGCCAAAATTATTCCAATTTTTAAACTAATGTTAGAGTAATTACTGCCCTCTTTTCTATTTTCTCCGTCCTTTCTAGCTTCTCAAAAATTTTAGAAAAAAAAGTATGTAGGTATGTATGTATGTATGTACGTATGTATAAATGTATGTATGTATATATATACATATATATATATATTTGTAAATATATATATATATATATATATATATATATGTATGTATGTATGTATTCTTGTATGTATTTATGTATGTTTGTATGTGTGTATGTATGTATCTGTGTATGTATGTATGTATATATAAACATATATATATATATATAAATATATATATATATATATATATACATATATATATATATTTGTAAATATATATATATATATATATATAAATACACTAACATAATTACTAAAACACTAATAAAATACACTAACATAGTTTACATATATATGACCGTTGATCTTGTATACAACATATACAAGATCAACGGTCTGAGTCATTGTTGGATTGAAAATTTATGGTATTACATGACTATGACGTTCTAAATACATTTGAAAACATAGTAGTACTTATGTCAAAATCGGTTTCTCAATGGCGCAGTGAACTTTTTTCAAAGATGAGCAAATAATAGTTCATTTCGTGCTTTTTAGGTAAAAGTTCATCAAACTACAGTGCAGGAGCATGAGATTGAAAAAAAGTCATAACCCTAATATATGTATATATATATATATATATATATATATATATATATATATATATATATATATATATATATATATATATATATATATATATATATATATGTATAACAAAAATTTAAAAGTGCTATGAAAAACACAATCAAATTTTTTTTTTCATCAATAAAAAATATAAATTGTTCAGTAACTTGATCAAAGATACAAAAGATATCCAGTAAAACATTTAGTAAGTAATTCAAAAATAACTCAAAAACACCCAATGTCATCCTCAACAACCACAAGTGTTGAAGCATTTATGCACATTGGGAATATACTATCAAATGAAATTATACTAAAACAGTAAAATAATATTTTCTAAATATCTTTTTAAGTATTGTGCTGATTAAAAAAACACTCACGACGAAATAAATTCTGGAAAAATTTAGTTCTGGTTCCGCAAGTTGGGTTTTAGATTGCTAAAATCTGAAAAAGCATAACTGTTTATTTTATATACCAAGTTTCCAGGTTTTTTTTAAAATAATTTATTAAAAAATTTTGGTTCTATATTTATAAAATATCGTGGCGCTAATTTTTAAAGGTATACACAATACCGTTTTTAAAATTTATGTACATTAATAATGTTTGTTAGGCTTGAAGTTTGAAGATCGTTTTTGTTTGAGGTTTCATAAATTCATTAAACCTTGATTAACTTCATACTTGATGTACTCTTTGTTTTTGCGTGAAGAATCTAGAACAAAACAAAACAAAACAAAAAATGAATAATTGATACATAATTTACTTAAACAATTAGGTTCAAAAATTGTGGTTTTAAAACTCAAGTTCTAAATTGTGACTAATTTGAGAATCGATTATTAATCTTTGAGAACTTGAGTTTGAATTTGAGAAAAATTTGAGAATTTAAATTTGATTAAGGGATAAAGACTTAGGGGGAGCGGGGGAAGCAATGCTTTTTAAAAAAGTGGAATATTTTCCAAAAAGCATCATTCTGCGCAATTATCATACTTTATTTTAAAATTAATTTATAATAAGACTGTATAATTTTTTCTCGTAATTTTCCCCTAAAAAAACGTATAACAGGTGGCTCAAATAATTAAAAACAGAATTATTCTCTTTATTTAATTTTTTAATTTTAAAATTATTACAACCTAATTTTTAAATAGCACTCACTTTAAATTTTAGTGTCGAAAAAAGTTAATTATTTTAAATTTTAGTGATATTATTAAAAGTTAAAATTTTTTATTAACTAATTCTTTTTTCGCCACTTATTATTGTAAACAAATTTTAGATAATTACTCGACACCTATAAAATATTACAAAGACCCTTACTATCGGAGTTTTATTGTTTTTCATCAAACAATCTGCTTGCTGTCCTATTTCTTGTCTATCAAACTAAAGATTTAAAAAACCAATTAGTATTTATGAACTGTCCAGAGAAATGACTTTTAGTCCAAATAACATCGGAAAAGATGTAAATACTCGACTTACATATATGAGCAGAGCTACAAAACAGACAATATATTAATACTGTTGTTGATATATTAATACTGTTGTTGATATATTAATACTGTTGTTGATATATTAATACTGTTGTTGATATATTAATACTGTTGTTGATATATTAATACTGTTGTTGATATATTAATACTGTTGCTGATATATTAATACTGTTGTTGATATATTAATACTGTTGTACTGACTTGCAGCTCAATTTTAGCCCAACTGTAGACTTACACACGCAACATGGCTCCTAAACATCTTTTGACCGGTGTAATGAAATCCAGAAGACAAAAATATACTGAAAAGATCAATCTCTTTGTCAAATCAAGATCAAAATTCTAGGTTTAATTTTTTTTCATCATTTATAGAAAACAATATTCAATAAGTCCTTCAATTGGATAGTAACAATTTGTGCTTGTGACGATTTTTAAATTATCTATTAACAATTTGTGATGATTTTTAAATTATCTGATAATGTTGATAGCTAAATTACATAAAAAAAATTTAGTTTTTTGTTGTAGGGTTATTTTGCCCCAAATGGTTCAGAGGTCCCCACTCAACCATCTCAGATTTTAATAAAATTAAAAAATTTTCATGAACATTGCCACAATTTCAGGTAAAAATGTTTGTTATTTCGGATTTTGCAGTACTTTTTGAAAGGCTTTGCTAAATTTCAATACCAGTCAGTAGCTAAAAATCATATTTTTAGGGTCTTATGTTTTTGCAATGAAAGGGCAATATATCTTAAACGCGTGGATTCTTAGTAAACCAAAGGTGCAGATTGCAAATTATTTAATACAATTTTTATTTCATACCAAGGTTTCAATCTATGGTTCAACAAATATCGTGACATAATTAACACAAATAAACTTTTATTGTTTTTTTTGTAGGTTCATATCTCCAGAACATAAGATTTTTCCGTATTTTTTCTGAACTAATATGTATGTTTTACTTATAAATATAATAAATATAAATGGGTAATTATAAATGAATAAATATAAATGATATAGATAATTTTTTTGTTCTTATACTTGCATCATTCAAAAGAGCTTATTTTGCACTTCTAGAAATAACAAAAATTATGTTGGAGAGATTTTTTTTATGATCGAAAGTTTAAGGCTAATAAACTCATCTGATCGAAACTGATCGAAGGTTTAAGGCTAATAAACTGTCACTCAATGTAGATAAAACAAAGTATACTCTATTCCATAAAAAATCACAACAGGAAAACCTTCCCTTAAAATTACCAAATTTAATTTTAGATGATAAACTAATCGAAAAAAATGAGTCAATAAAATTCTTAGGAATTCTTATTGATGAAAATTTATCATGGCTTCCTCACATAAATTATATCCAATCAAAAATTAGTAAAACAATTGGTTTGATGTACCGTATTCGCCCATATGTAACATCAGAAAGTCTGAAACTAGTATATTTTGGCCTAATACATTGTTTTATTTACTATTCCAATATTACATGGGCTAGTACTCAACCAACAAAACTTAAAAAAATATTTTCTCTACAAAAACATGCATGCAGACTTATATATAACAAAAAAAAATATGAACATGCAAAACCACTAATGAAAGACATGCAAATGATGAGTATGTATGAAGTTAATATTTACCAACACTTAATTTTTATGTATAAATATAATAACAGCCTGATTCCAAAAACCTTTAATAATAAATTTACAAAAAATGTTAACAATAATTACTCTCTTAGAATAAATCAATGGAATACTTATAAATTGCCTAGAATTAGGAGCAAGTATTCTGAATATGGAATAGCATACCGTGGACCGAAACTATGGAACACATTTCAAAAAACTAAACATTTAAATACGGTAAAATCACTAAACTCCTTTAAGTTTCTAATAAAAAATGAAATTTTTAAACATTATAAATAATTTTTTAATTTTTCTAAATGAACATCGAATTCCATTATTCTTAGTTTTTTCTATTTTTATTTTTTTTGTTTGATTGTCTCTTATTTTTATCTTTAAAATAATTTGTCAGTATTTTAAATGACTATCGTTAAAATTATATTGATACTATTTACTTTCTTTCTTTAAATGTAAATATTTATGAAAGTTTTTATCTTTTTATTATATTGGAACTGTACATAGTATTTTTAACAATCTTATTCTATTTTAAACTTGTAAAGCCCACATAGGGGCTCTATGAAAAGATTGTGGTGACTTTAGTCATCCATATCTTCTTTGAGCCCCTGCCTGTTTTTTATAAATCAACTTTTTTTGTATGTAAATGTTTCTTTGTAACTATATTTTCTTATTATATAAACAGCAAATATATATTTAAAAAAAAAAAAAAAAAAAAAAGAAATTAGGTCAATATATAGATTTTTAAAATTTTACGATTTTGTACTGATTTATCATACTGCATTAAAAACAAAGCTTGTTCTAGCAAAAATCAAAAGATTTTGATATTCAAAAAAAATATTTTTAATACTTGCTTGAGTTATTTCAGAAAAATAAACAAATCAGCAAAATGTGAAGCGCAATATTTAAAGTGGCGTATAACTGCAAATATGTAAGTTTTTTGAAAAAATTCAATTATAAGATTTTTTTGTAATTTGATTTTATAATCATTTCATTTCTTAGAGGTTGTCCATTAGTTACGTCAACAATTTTCTGACAACTTTTACGTCCCCTCTCCCCCTTGTCAACAACTTGTCAAACTTTAACAGCCCTCCCCCCCCTCCTCCTTTAAATTTATGTAAACAATTAATTATCCCCAATTATTTAATTATCCCCAAGAAAAAAATTTAAATAGTAGTAATAGTTTTAGTTTACAACTTTAAGAAAAAATTAAAAGTAAAATGTTTAGAAAAAAAAATTTAACTCAACTTTTAACTTATGAACATTTTTAAAATATATATTACCATTTAAAATAAGTAAGGTATGCTCTGAACAAAAAGTGAGTAGGAGTAAAAGTGATTACTACACGCAATACT